>NW_027196658.1:0-82627 GCF_038502225.1 Cherax quadricarinatus | reverse complement strand
TCTCACATTATAGTGAGAGAACACCCACAAGACTCACATTATAGTGAGAGAACAACCACAAGACTCACATTATAGTGAGAGAACCCCAACGAGACTCACATTATAGTGAAAGAACACCAACAAGACTCACATTAAAGTGAGAGAACTCCCACAAGACTCACATTATAGTGAGAGAACACCCACAAGACTCTCATTATAGTGAGGGAACACGCACAAGACTCACATTATAGTGAGAGAACTCCCCCAAGACTCACATTATAGTGAGAGAATACCCCCAAGACTCATATTGAGAGAACACCCCCAAGACTCACATTATAGTGTAGAGAACACCCACAAGACTCACATTATAGTGGGAGAACACCTCCATGACTCACATTATAGTGAGAGAAAACCCCCGAGACTCACATTATAGTGAGAGAACACCCACCAGACTCACATTATAGTGAGAAAACACCCAAAAGACTCACATTATAGTGAGAGAACACCCACAAGACTCATATTATAGTGAGAGAACACCAACAAGACTCATATTATAGTGAGAGAACACCCACAAGACTCACGTTATAGTGAGAGAACACCCACAAGACTCACATTTTAGTGAGAGAACACCCACAAGACTCACATTATAGTGAGATAACACCCGCAAGACTCACATTATAGTGAGAGAAGACCCCCAAGACTCACATTACAGAGAGAACACCCACAAGACTCACCTTATAGTGAGAGAACACCCCAAGACTCATATTATAATGAGAGAACAACCCCAAGACACACATTATATTGAGAGAACACCCACAAGACTCACATTATAGTTAGAGAACACCCCCAAGACTCACATTATAGTGAGAGAACACTCACAAGACTCACATTATAGTGAGAGAACACCCCCAAGACAGTCATTATAGTGAGAGAACACCCACAAGACTCACATTATAGTGAGAGAACACCAACAAGACTCACAATAAATTGAGAGAACTCCCACAAGACTCACATTATAATGAGAGAACACCCACAAGACTCACATTATAGTGAGAGAACACCTACAAGACTCTCATAATAGTGAGAGAACACCCCCAAGACTCACATTATAGTGAGAGAATACCCCCAAGACTCACATTGAGAGAACACCCACGAGACTCACATTATAGTGAGAGAACACCCAAAAGACTCACGTTATAGTGAGAGAACACCCCAAAGACTCACATTGTAGTGAGAAAATACCCAAAAGACTCACATTATAGTGAGAGATCACCCCCAAGACTCACATAATAGTGCGAGAACACCCACTAGACTCACATTATAGTGAGGAAACACCCACAAGACTCACATTATAGTGAGAGAACGCCCACAAGACTCACATTAGAGTGAGAGAACACCCACAAGACTCACAATATAGTGAGAGAACACCCACAAGACTCATATTATAGTGAGAGAACTCTTACAAGACTAACATTGTAGTGAGAGAACACCCACAAGACTCACATTATAGTGAGAGAACACTTACAAGACTAACATTGTAGTGAGAGAACACCCACAAGACTCACATTATAGTGAGAGAACGCCCACAAGACTCACATTATAGTGAGAGAACACCCACAAGACTCACATTATAGTGAGAGAACACCCGCAAGACTCACATTATAGTGAGAGAACACCCCCAAGACTCACATTATAGAGAGAACACCCACAAGACTCACCTTATGGTGAGAGAACACCCCCAAGACTCATATTATAGTGAGAGAACACCCCTAAGACTCTCATTATATTTAGAGAACACCCATAAGACTCACATTATAGTTAGAGAACACCCCCAAGACTCACACTATAGTGAGAGAACACCCACAAGACTCACATTGTAGTGAGAGAACAACCACAAGACTCACATTATAGTGAGAGAGCACCAACAAGACTCACATTATAGTGAGAGAACACCAACAAGACTCACATTAAAGTGAGAGAACTCCCACAAGACTCACATTATATTGAGAGAACACCCATGAGACTCACATTATAGAGAGAGAACACCCAAAAGACTCACGTTATAGTGAGAGAACACCCCCATGACTCACATTATAGTGAGAGAATACCCCAAAGACTCACATTATAGAGACAGAACACCCCCAAGACTCACATTATAATGCGAGAACACCCACTAGACTTACATTGTAGTGAGATAACACCCACAAGACTCATATTATAGTGAGAGAACTCCCCAAAGACTCACATTATAGTGAGAGAACACCCACAAAACTCATATTATAGTGAGAGAGCTCCCCAAAGACTCACATTATAATGAGAGAACATCCACAAGACTCACAATATAGTGAGAGAACATCCCAAAGACTCACATTATAGTGAGAGAACACCCACAAGACTCACATTATATTGAGAGAGCACCCCCAAGACTCACATTAAAGTGAGAGAACACCCCCAAGACTCACATTATAGTGAGAGAACACCCCCAAGACTCACATTATAGTGAGAGAACACCCACAAGACTCACATTATAGTGAGAGAACACCCCCAAGACTCACATTATAGTGAGAGAACACCCACAAGACTCACATTATAGTGAGTGATCACCCCCAAGACTCATATTATAGTGAGAGAACACCCACAAGACTCACATTATAGTGAGATATCTCCCACAAGACTCACATTATAGTGAGAGAACACCCACAAGACTCACATTATAGTGAGAGAACACCCACTAGACTCACATTATAGTGAGAGAACACCAACAAGACTCACATTATAGTGAGAGAACACCCACAAGACTCACATTATAGTGAGAGAACACCCACAAGACTCACATTACAGAAAGAAAGCACCCTCAAGACTCACACTACACTAAGAGAACTCCCTCAAGACTCACAATACAGTAAGAGTACACCCTCAAGACTCACACTGCAGTAAGAGAACACCTTCAAGTCTCACATTACAGTAAGAGAACACCCTCTAGACTCACATTACAGCAAGAAAAGACCTTCAAGACTCACGTTACAGTAAGAGAACACCTTCAAGACTCACATTACAGTAAGAAAACACCTTCAACACTCACATTACGGTAAGATAACACCTTCAAGACTCACATTACACTAAGAGAACACCTTCAAGACTCACATTACAGTTAGAGAACACCTTCAAGACTCACATTACAGGAAGAGTACACCCTCAAGACTCACACTGCAGTAAGAGAACACCTTTAAGTCTCACATTACAGTAAGAGAACACCTTCAAGACTCATATTACAGACAGAGAACACCCTCAAGACTCACACTGCAGTAAGATAACACCTTCAAGACTCACACTTCAGTAAGAGAACACCTTTAAGACTCACACTACAGTAAGAAAACACCCTCAAGACTCACATTACAGTAAGAGAACACCCTCAAGACTCACATTACAATAAGAGAACACCCACAGGACTCACACTACAGTAAGAGAACACCCTCAAGACTCACTCTACAGTAAGAGAACACCCTCAAGACTCACACTACAGTAAGAGAACACCCTCAAGACTCACACTACAGTAAGAGAACACCCACAAGACTCACACTACAGTCAGAGAACACCCACATTGAAATATTGTTCATTACAGCACTAAGAATAGTAAAACAAATTGTATTTCCTTATAATTATGTTCTAATAACTAAGTTCGAATAAATAATTCCACACACACGTGGAAATACAATATAACCAACAACACTATGTAACTGTTTATACATTACATTATGAACACAGGTGTAGTCTAGTGGCCTGCACACCTGGTTGTAGCAGAATAACCCAGGCCGAAATGATAAGCCAGCAAATGATAGCGGTGAGTAATTTTTTTCAACAAACTTGCCGTATCCCACAGAGGCAGGGTGACCTAAAGTGAAAAATGAAAGTTTATCTTTTTTAGGGATTACTAGCCCCTTGCTCCCTGTGTTTTAGTCGCTTCGTACGACACGCATGGATAACGGAGGAACAATTCTTTTCCACTGGAACAATTAAGAAAATAGAAGAAAACTCAGGCGTGTGTGTGTCTATATATGCGAGTACTACGCGTAGTATGACTTAAGTGTAAGTAGAAGTAGCAAGATACATCTGTTATCTCGCTTGTTTATGAGACAGAAAAAAGACACCAGCAATCCTGCCATCATGTAAAACAAACACAGGTATCCGTTTTACACTCATCTGGCAAGACGGTAGTACTTCCCTGGGTGAATGCTCTCCACTAACCTACTACCGCTGGAAGGAAGTACCTCCATGCCTCACTGCTGTCTACCAACCTACTAACACAGGACGGAAGTGCCTCCCTGGATGACTGCTCTCTACCAACCTACTACCACAGGACGGAAGTGCCTCCCTGAGAGACTGCTGTCTACCAACCTACTACCACACGACAGAAGTGCCTCCCTGGGAGACTGCTCTCTACCAACCTACTACCACAGGACGGAAGTGCCTCCCTGGGAGACTGCTGTCTGCCAACCTACTATCACAGGACGGAAGTGGCTCCCTGCATGACTGCTGTCTACGAAACCTACTACCACTGGACGAAAGTACCTCCCTGGAAGACTGCTCTCTACCAACCTACTACCACAGGACGGAAGTGCCTCTCTGGGTGACTGCTGTCTACCAACCTGCTATCACAGGACGGAAGTGCCTCCCTGGATGACTGCTGTCTACGAAACCTACTACCACTGGACGAAAGTACCTCCCTGGAAGACTGCTCTCTACCAACCTACTACCACAGGACGGAAGTGCCTCCCTGTGTGACTGCTGTCTACCAACCTACTATCACAGGACGGAAGTACCTCTCTGGGTGACTGCTGTCTGCGAAACCTACTACCATAGGACGAAAGTACCTCCCTGGGGGACTGCTGTCTACCAACCTACTATCACAGGACGGAAATACCCCTCTGTGTGACTGCTGTCTATCATCCTACTACTACGGGAGAGAAGTACCTCCCTGGGTGACTGCTGTCTACCATCCTACTACAAGAGGAAGGAAATACCTCCCTGGGTGACTGCTGTCTACCATCCTACTACCACAGGACGGAAGTACCTCCCTGGGTGACTGTTGTCTACAAATCTACTACAATATGACGGAAGTACCTCCCTGGGTGACTGCTGTCTACCAGTCTTGTACCACAGGACGGAAGTGCCTCCCATGGTGACTTTTCTCTGCCATACTACTACCACAGGACGGAGGTACCTCCCTGGTTGAATGATGTCTACCATCCTACTACCACAGCACAGAAGTACCTCCCTTGGTGACTGCTGTCTACCATCCTACTACCACAGGACGGAAGTACCTCCCTTGGTGGCTACTGTCTACAGACCTACTACCACATGATGGAAGTACCTCCCTGGGTGACGGCTGTCTACCAGCCTACTACCAAAGCACTGTAGTCACTGTAGTGACTGCTGTCTACCATCCTACTACACCAGGACGGTGGTACCTACCTGGGTGACTGCTGTATACAAACCTACTACCACATGACGGTAGTACCTCCCTGTGTGACTGTTGTCTACCAGCCTTCTAAAACAGGACTGTAGTACCTACCTGAGTGACTGCTGTCTATCAACCTACTGCCACAGGACGGTGGTACCTCCCTGGGTGCCTGCTGTCTACCAACCTACTCCCACAGGCCGGTAGCACCTCTATGAGTGACTGCTGTCTACCATCCTACTATCAAAAGACGATAGTACCTCCCTGGGTGATTGCTGTCTAACATCTTACTACCACAGGAGGGTGGTACCTCCCTGTGTGACTGCTTTCTACCAACCTACTACCTCAGGACGGCAGTACGTCCCTGGGTAACTGCTGTTTACCAGCCTACTACGACAGGGCGGTGGAACCTCCCTAGGTGACTGCTGTCTACCAGCCTGCTACCACAGGACGGTGGTACCTCCCCGGGTGAATGCTGTCTACCAACCTACTACTATAGCACAGTAGTACCTCTCTGTGTGACTGCTGTCTACCAGCCTGCTACCAGAGGACGGTAGTACCTCCTTAGGTGACTTTTGTCTACCATCCTACTACCACAGGACGGTGCTACCAACCTGGGTGACTGCTGTCTCCCATCCTACTAAAACAGGACGGTAGTACCTCTCTGGGTAACTGCTGTTTACCATCCTACTACCACGGGACGGTAGTACCTCTCTGGGCAACTGCTGTCTACCATCCTACTACCACAGGACGGTAGTACCTCCCTGGGTGAATGCTGTCTACCAACCTGCTGCCACAGGACGGTGGTACCTCGCTAGGTGACTGCTGTCTACCAACTTACTGCCACAAAACGGTAGTACCTCCGTGGGTGACTGCTCTGTACCAGCCTACTACCACAGGATGATGGTGGCTCCGTAGGTGACTGCTATGTACCAACCTAATACCAAAAGACGGTAGTACCTCCCTGGGTAATTGCTGTCTACCATTCTACTTCCATTGGACGGTACTACCTCCCTGGGTGGCTCTTGTCTACCAGCCTACTACCACAGGACGGTAGTACCTCCCTAGGTGACTGCTGTCTAGCAACCTTCTACCACAGGACGGTATTACCTTCATGGGTGATTGCTGTCTACCAGTTACTACCACAGGATGAGGGTACCTCCCTGAGTGACTGCTGTCTACCATCCTACTACCACAGGACGGTAGTACCTCCCTGGGTGACTGCTTTCTACTATCCCATTGCCAAAGGACTGTAGTACTTTCCTGTGTGACTGCTGTCTACCATCCTAGTACCACAGGACGGTAGTACCTCAGTGGATGACTGCTGTCTACCAACCTACAACCACAGGACAGAAGCACCTCTCTGGGTGACCGCTTTTTAACAACCAACTACCAAAGGACCGTAGTACCTCCCTGGGTGACTGCTGTCTACCAACCTACTAGCACAGGAAGGAAGTATCTTCCTTCGTTACTACTGTCTACCAGCCTTCTACTACAGGAAGGAAGTACCTTCCTTTTTGACTGCTGTCTACCAGCCTTCTACTACAGGAAGGAAGTACCTTCTTTTGTGACTGCCGTCTACCAGCCTACTACCACAGGAAGGAAGCACCTTCCTTTGTGACTGCTGTCTACCAGCCTACTACCACAGGACGGAAGTACCTTCCTTTGTGACTGCTGTCTACCAGCCTACTACCACAGGACGGAAGTACCTTCCTTTGTGACTGCTGTCTACCAACTACTACCATCACAGTGAGTGAATACTTACATTTCTTGCAGCAAACAGCATGCAGGTATATGCAAAATATATACATATGCATGTATATATATATATATATATATATATATATATATATATATATATATATATATATATATATATATATATATATATATATATATATATATATATATATATATATATATATATATATATATAAACACTGTTCTCTGGCTGAAGGAGACTCGAACCTACGAACCTTGGAAACGCAGTGCTATACCATTCTCACCACACTGGACCAATACCTTGGAGTCCAGCTTGCGCTAGACGTTGATCCAAGGAAGCCAGCTTTCAGGGAGAAGGCTTACAGCTTTTCATCTCATCCCCTGTATGCATCAGCCTTACTAGAGATATTAACACTGCAAGGAATTCGCAAGAGCAGGCGAAATATACACAAATACTGATCTCTGGCTGTAGGAGACTCGAACCTACGAACCTTGGAACAAGGTTCAGCTGGCTGCCTTGGATCAAATGTCTAGCGCAAGCTGGACGCCAAGGTATTGGTCCAGTGTGGTAAGAATGGTATAGCATTGCGTACCTTGTTCCAAGGTTCGTAGGTTCGAGTCTCCTTCAGCCAGAGTGTAAACAATGACTGATCGAATCGTTGTAACATGAAAAGTTTGTTCTGCAAAGTATGTTTTTTTTTTCAAGGAAAGTGTTTTATGTAATAATAATAATAATAATAACAACAATAATAATAATAATAATAATAATAATAATAATAATAATAATACTTATAACGAGATATGATAATATTACTGAGACCTGATGTGTGGTAGTTAATTAATAGTGTTAATTAAGTATTACTCAAGCAATAAACATTAATTTTTCTGAACCACTTAACAACACTTATTTAACTACAAATCTGTTTAGAAATAATTAATCTACATAAATTTAAAAATTTTCCCAAACATTTTTAAAAACTGTTTTACATGCATAGTTATTTGTCTCCACTTACAAGTGCGAAGGAACATTCAGTCTGGTGCATGTCATCACTTACAAGTACGTGGGAACATTCAGTCTGGTGCATGTCATCATTTACAAGTACGTGGGAACATTCAGTCTGGTGCATGTCATCACTTACAAGTACGTGGGAACATTCAGTCTGGTGCATGTCATCACTTACAAGTACGTGGGAACATTCAGTCTGGTGCATGTCATCACTTACAAGTACGTGGGAACATTCAGTCTGGTGCATGTCATCACTTACAAGTACGTGGGAACATTCAGTCTGGTGCATGTCATCACTTACAAGTACGTGGGAACATTCAGTCTGGTGCATGTCATCACTTACAAGTACGTGGGAACATTCAGTCTGGTGCATGTCATCACTTACAAGTACGTGGGAACATTCAGTCTGGTGCATGTCATCACTTACAAGTACGTGGGAACATTCAGTCTGGTGCATGTCATCACTTACAAGTACGTGGGAACATTCAGTCTGGTGCATGTCATCACTTACAAGTACGTGGGAACATTCAGTCTGGTGCATGTCATCAGGTAAAAGTTTCGCAAATGATATAGTGATATTAAGTAAAAGGACCCAAGTGCAACTAACAACTGTGACAACGCTTTGCTCTCCAGTAGCTTTGTTGAGTCATTACAAACAATACAAGGACATAGTCGTGGTAGTCGTGGTAGTCGTGGTAGCCGTGGTAGTCGTGGTAGTCGTGGTAGTCGTGGTAGTTGTGGTAGTCGTGGTAGTCGTGGTGATTGCAGCTTTAGTAGCAGTAGTTCATTACTATGTGATAGCGGAGTTTATTGTTTTAAGGGTAACTCGTCCTATTACTTAAATTAAGGGATTAAGAAGCTGCCTTTTTTCTGTTTAATAATATCTAAAACAGCGATTACTGATAACTCCAGTCATTTTCGTCTGTTATCATTATTTCAGACAATATTAAAGAGAATAAAAACAACTTCGTCATCTTTTAAATATTACCACGAGTTCTCCTTATGGTTTACACTCATATATTTTATACTATCTTTCTTAACTATATAAATCTTAACTATATAAATCTCTCTGTTCTTGAAGGGATAAAAGTATGCACTGAATTTCTGCTTCATATACATAAACACTTCCCGGATTTTGTATAGGTCATTTCTGTTGAGCCTATTCTTGTCTGAGTAGTGCTAGATTCGTAGCAACAGAGTAAATCTGTTGAAGAGAAGGAGGTCACGGAAGACTACTACTGACGTAGTAGTCTATGGATCAGTACTGTTCTATATTGTCCTTATACGTACGAGGCAAAAGCACGACAGTGCCAAGGAATAAATACATTTCGACCACATTTGTATCTTTCCACCTGCGCAGCCGTGACGATTCTGCAACCTCTGTGTTGTCCATTATATAGCTGTAGTAATTGTTTGTCTGAGTGACAGTTAAGTTCATTGTAGGCTCGTCAAAGTATAATTGGAAAATGTCTGATTCCGTAGACTCATTCGTGGTGGGACATTCTGGCAGGATGCCACTTCCACTGGCATCAAAATCAAAACGATGTGGCACGAATGTACTTTCTGTCCAGTTCCATTCATGGTTAGGTGGTGCTGGGTGGACATATGACATAGGGAGTGGGGGAGCCGGAGGAGGGACGGGAGTGGAGGCACATCATTGTTGGGGGGGGGGGGGGAAGGCATAACGTGTGCGGCGCGCTAGTGAAAATAAAAAAATCGAAAAATTATGGAAATTGAGTTAATCCTATAGAAAAATAGCTTAACTCATTGGCAACACAATGGTACAAGAATCAATGATACATGATGTTCCTACAAGGAGGCATAATATAAATAATTCCTACAAGGAATTATAATTATTTATATCATGTGTGGTGACACCGCCGCTAAAAGACCCGGGCCGGGAGAATACCGGCGAATAAAAAAAAAATCAACATGACTGCTCACATCCAGTAAATTTTTAGGATTTTTTTCCCGTTTTTTCATTTTTGCTACTTCTTGTATTATTTTTTCCAATATAATAATTGACGATTTGGCATCATAAGAGAGTGGGCGGAGCTAATCCACAGTATGGAAGCCAATCATAAGAGGGTGGGTGGAGCTAATACACAGTATGGAAGCCAATCATAAGCGAGTGGGTGGAGCTAATGCGCAGTATGGAAGTAAATCATAAGAGAGTGGGTGGAGCTAATAAAGTCTGGAAGCCAATCAGGAGCCGTCTAAGAATATTTGCTTACATCATTGGAATTCCTGGCTTTCAGGAGGCAGGAGAAAATACTTCATTATTACGGTAATATCAACTCTACGGCTTATTTATCTATCAAACTTGATCTAATATGACATAATAAGCAATATAAATGACATAGAAACATGGAATATACTCTAGAATGAATAAAATAGGCCATAATATGGCGAGTTTTCAGATCCAATCCCGCCATATAAAATAATTACTGCTCCTTCCAGTCTGGTGTTCTCTGGTCCTGGGTACGAGAAAACAGTGTTTGTAAGGGTAACTGCACTAGATCTCTAGTTTCATAAGGAAAATAATGAACCAAAAATAGTTTTCTCGGAATTTTTTTTTCCCTGAGTCTGGAGACCGGCCAGTGTTTTCCCATCAATTTTTATTGGCTTATATGAAATGATTTTGACAGGAATAATAAAGGAATGATTAGTCTACATTTCAGCTGTGGCAAATTGGAAATATCCCAAATATTTTGGGATTTGTGTGGGAATAAAGGGCAGATATTTTGCAACATGTCAAAAACTTAGTAACTTTATTTTTTGTAGAATAAAGAAAGATATTTACAGGATTTCCGCCAGAGAAAACATCGCATTAACATTGTTTTAAAGTACCAAGTCCCAGAACCATCTTTCGTAGTGCCATTTAGGACGGGTTTCTTGCCAAAAGTAATTTTTAGTAAATATATTGTTTTTCAGTTGTTTTTTGCGCTACCTTATTGAAACTTACACACAATAAGAAGAGTGAACACTTCTTCACGTACACGAAAAATGAAATAAATCAGAAGAGAGAGAAGAAAAAGAGGTCCAAATTGGTCATTGGGCCCCTTCGTCTGCCCGCCCACCGCACCATGCGGCCCAGGCACCATGCCACACGCCACCACCTCCTCTTCCTTCATCCTCACATAGTCTCCTTCATGATCGGTATCACTGTCAGTGGCTAGGGTTTTCGATCGTGACCTCCCAAGCAGGGCCGGATTAAGAAGTCTCAGGGCCCTAGGCTATTCAGATTGAGTTACGGGTAAGCGAAACGACCCCTTCCAGCTTGGGGGTGGGGGGGGGTCGGTGTGAACCTGTTTAAGGTCTAATTAAATACATTCTGACTATTTAGATTAAATTTAATAGGGAAAGTACATCAAGACAACCAAAACCATTTACCAATAGCCATTATAACTATCTTGTTAAATCATGCATTTTAAAGAGAATAAACTCAAGACAGCATAGTATTACTAGATTAGGCTATTAAAGTAGTGACATCATGTACCTATTATATTCAGCATAACCACTACAGCACTATTATTCCCTTTATAAATCACTGACCATTATTGTTATCATTGCATCATGCATAAGACTATCAAATCATATAAACTCAAGAAAGTAAAGAATTGTTTATATTCACAGGCACTTCTTAAATAAACTTTTTTCTGGATTTCATATTGGCAAAATCATCAATTATATTCTGAAAATCAATATTTCTTGTTAGATCAGACTCAATGGTCAACAAGGCTAGGTTACACAATTTGTCTTGGCTCATTGTTGAACGGAGCTGGTTTTTCACTCTTTTCAAAACAGAAAATGAACGTTCTCCTTCACAGTTAGTTAGCTGGAAGTGTTAGGTAAAGGCGATACACTATGTCAACATTAGGGAAGGTTTCTGAGATACCTGCATTTCTTAAATGTTTCAAAGCAGCTGAGGGCGCACATTTTTTCAGGTGGAGCTTTAATCTGATTCATATACCCAGAAAAATGAACTATTTCTTCAACAAATGTGTCCTGAACATCTGCTGAAAGGTGTTGTTGCAACTTTAATGCAGCTTCTCTCAATTCTGCATCTGGCATAGTAGTAATTTTGAACAGAAATCCAAACTCGTCATTGAGATTCTGGTAGATTTCTTTTCTTTTCACCAATTCTGTAATCAGTGAATCCAGAATGACGAAGTATGTAGGTGTCTTACATTTCTGCCTTGGTAGCAACACAATTTCATTGTCTGGCTCTTCAAAATTGCGTTTCCTCTTCCTTGACCGCTGATGATCAGCCCGGTAACTGTAGTCTTTCACCAGTAGTTTAGCTTTCTCTTCAAACATATCAAAGGCTTCATCATTGCGAAGTGAGCTTACAAATTCCACTAAGCCTGCATAGAGGTTAGCACAAGTAGCCATTTCAATTTCAATTTTGATGCTAAGCTGGCTGCTTCGCTTCTTGTAGTTGCTGTCTGGTCTTCATCCTCTGCTATTTGGATCAAAGCAGAACGTGTTTCAGCAAAGCTGTCTTTCAAAGCATGTGTTGCATCATGCTGCACTGACCACCTTGTTGTTGATAATGATTTGATGACATCTCCATGAATGGTTGACTTGAGTATACTCCACCGATGCGTTGAAGCAGAGAAAAAATTAAAGAGTGCTTGTAAAAGTCCAAAA
Organism: Cherax quadricarinatus; assembly: GCF_038502225.1. Lineage (NCBI taxonomy): Eukaryota > Metazoa > Arthropoda > Malacostraca > Decapoda > Parastacidae > Cherax > Cherax quadricarinatus. The sequence continues at coordinate 69,809 of NW_027196658.1, read as the reverse complement.
AATGAAACTGCAGCGACACAACACTTCGCAGCACATGACCCAACAAGATTATGAGAATGTGCTGAGCAGGGCACATATTCAGCAAGTGGGTTGATTTGCTTGATACGGGCTTGCAATCCATTATATTTACCCGACATGTTACTTGCATTGTCGTAGCTCTGGCCACGGCAATCCATAATAGAGAGATCATGTTCAAGCAGAGTATCCAGTACTACATTCATCATTGTTTCTCCATCATGGCCTGAAAGAGGAATGAATTTTATAAAGCGCTCTACAGGCTTACCACTGGAGTCGACAAAGCGAACAATGAATATCAGTTGATCTGTATGTGAAATATCTGGTGTTGAATCTACACTTATTGCAAAGTATTTTGCAGTTTTCACAGCTGCTATGATGTTATTGAGGACCTTCTTAGTCATCAGTTCAATAAATTCATTGCATATAGTAGATGACATGTAAGATGCAGTGCCTCTTCCTGCATTCCCAAGGCGTGACACATGATTCCCAAGGCGTGACACATGGATCGAATTGTGCTAACAGTTCTATGATCCCTAGGAAATTGCCATTGTTTCCCGAACCAAAAACCTCATTTTCTCCACGGAAAGCAAGTCCTCTTAGAGCTAAGAATTTTACAACAGCAACAACTCTTTCTAGAACTTTTCTCCAATGAGTGCGCTCTTTTTCAGTTTGATTTTCCAAATGAGAATCCAATAAGCCTTTTTTCTGTGCACGAAATACACTGGCTAAAATGCAGCTCCTGTGAGTGGTGCTGTTTTCATGTTCCTCGAAACGCTTGGAATTTTTCCAGTCATTGAACCCCTGTGTGAAGGTATTTTCTTTGGTAGAAAATAGCTTGCATGCTGAACAGTACACTTTTCCTGAGCTTTCAGAGTATACCATCCATGATCTTTTCACAGTTTCTGAATTTGCAAGTTTCCTATAAAACATAGATGACTTTAAACAACGACGACTTCCATCATCATAAATCCTTGCTGATTTCCTAAAGTCAATGTTCAGAGTTTGACTGATGTTTTCTGCAATGAAAGCATTACGTAGAGAATCTGGGATTACATTTGGCCATGAGGCAGGATCTTTTAAGACAAATCCTGTGGATGAAATGTCCGTTGAGACATTGAGAGGAGACACAAAAGAAGTAGATGCTGGCTGAGAAATAATGGAGGGAGGGGTTCCTGTATGATCTGACGTATCTGCAGATTCAACTGTACTGGTAACATCAGAAACTGTTTTCGTGAGCATGTCTGTGATCTTTCTGCAGCTTCCTACATCTTTCTTTTTCTGTTCTTCTTCTTGAATTTTCTTCTTTCTTTTCTGTGACCCACTCGCATAAGAACGTCCAACATCACGTTCACGAGATGCCATAATGAGGATGTATCACTGTCTGTAATCATGCAAATACAAATTTTTCATTATCAATTATTATTAATTTTTTAATTATTATTAATTTTTTTTGTCAATTGGGGGGATATGGCCCTTGTAGCCACCTTTCCTCTGGCTGCGTATCTAAAAATTCAAAACGTTACCAGAAAGGAGTCATATACAGAACTTTTACCATAGATTAGGTTAGTGATTTGGGCTACGAATATTTTACTAATTCATCCTCCTTGATCTCCAATTTACTTAAACAGAAATCATACCGAGTCCAAGAACAATGCACAATGGTATTTATATTACCATTTTCCTAACTAAACTAATCATTATGTTTTGCATGATATATGGCCTACCACCATAGATAAGGACATGAGAATTAAAGAATGCAGGACAATTTTCAGTTTCACCCAACCAACGATTTTCTGATGTGGCTTATGTGTTTCTGGGGAAATATGTAGTAAATTAATTGATGTTCTACATCACTTCCGTCGCAACTTGAAAACTAAGCATTTGCGACGGAAGTGATGTAGAACATCAATCAATTGAGATCTGTTATTGAAATGATGAAGACTTAAAGACAGGACAAAGTGCTTTTAAAACCTACAAACGGAAGTCAGTTTGCGTTTTTAGGTTTTTCATTATAGTATTTTTACCAAAAATGCGTCTTTACTGGTCCATGCGTTTTTACTGGTCAAGTAACCCTATCAGGTACCTCCCTTAACATTTAGAGGCGAAAACAAACATTTATCCATACACATCAATGTCTATCAACAACACTTCAGTTAATTTGTCACAGAACAAGTCTAGATAACGTGTAATTACTACAGAAAATTGGAGAGTAATCTCCCATACTCACCCATTAGCGGGAAAACACAGCTGTTCTGATGTAAACAAAGGCGTGTTGAGTGTTGCCATCTATGGTTAGGTTTATTTATTTTTATTTTATTTTATTTCATTATTTATTTTTGTTTTGATTAACTTTTAAAAATCAATTTTACTCTCCAAACACTTGAACTTTTTAGATAGGGACCCCTTTGCACTTGCACCATGTGCGCAGTCTTGGATGAGCCCCTGAACCCCTTGGACCGCGGGGCCCCCAAATGCGCGGGGCCCTAGGCAAATGCCTAGTTTGCCTATGAGGTAATCCGGCCCCAACACTTTCATAGACTGTTGGTAACTTAGCCAGACTTTCACTACATCTGCCCGTTTATTCCTTGTGTAGTGTGGGAGTCATTAACCAGTGTACTTATGTCTTGTTGTGGGAGTCACTGACCACTGTTCTTGTGTCTTGTTGTGGGAGTCATTGACCACTGTTCTTGTATCTTGTTGTGGGAGTCATGAACCAGTGTGCTTGTGTTTTGTTATGGGAGTCATTGACAACTGTGCGTGTATCTTGTTGCGGGAGGCATTAACCAGTGAGCTTTTGTCCTGAGGGAGTAAATAACTACAGAATTTGTCTTGTGGAAGTCATTGACCAATGTGCTTGTATCTTGACGACTGTGCTTGGAGCTTGTGGGAGTCACTGATGACTATACTTGTGTCATGTTGTGGGAGTCATTGACGACTTTAGTTGTGTCATGTGGGAGTCATTGACGACTATACTTGTGTCATGTTGTGGGAGTCATTGACGACTTTAGTTGTGTCATGTGGGAGTCATTGACGACTATACTTGTGTCATGTTGTGGGAGTCATTGATGACTATACTTGTGTCATGTTGGGGGAGTCATTGTTGACTATACTTGTGTCATGTTGGGGGAGTCATTGATGACTATACTTGTGTCATGTTGGGGGAGTCATTGTTGACTATACTTGTGTCATGTTGTGGGAGTCATTGATGACTATACTTGTGTCATGTTGTGGGAGTCATTGATGACTATACTTGTCATGTTGTGGGAGTCATTGATGACTATACTTGTGTCATGTTGGGGGAGTCATTGATGACTATACTTGTCATGTTGGGGGAGTCATTGATGACTATACTTGTCATGTTGGGGGAGTCATTGATGACTATACTTGTCATGTTGTGGGAGTCATTGATCACTGGGTTTATTAATATTATTACTATTATTCTTCTTATTATTATTATCTTTATGATTATTGTTGTTAATAATTTTATTTTATTATTATTGTTAATTTTACTACTAATAATAGTAATAATAATAATAATTATAATAATAATAATAATAATAATAATAATAATAATAATAATAATAATAATAATAATAATAATAATAATAATAATATTATTATTATTATTATTATTATTATTATTATTATTATTATTATTATTATTATTATTATTATTATTATAGTTATAATTATTATTTTTATTGTTATTATCATTATTATTATTATTATTATTATTATCCGCCTACAATTTTCCTTGCAGTTGCTGTAATAGCATCATTGTGCTCCTTGAATGTGAAATCTGACATTATCACTCCCAGGTCTCTCACATTAGACTTATGCTCGATTGTACCCCGATCCTGTTTCTATTTCCCCGGTCTTTCTGTAACGCATTAACCGAAATCTGTCCTCAGTGAAGTTCACATTGTCAGTATTTTAGTGGAAGACTTGGCTTATATCAGCGTGAAGGCTCACTGTGTCTTCTATGGATGTCTCTCATGAAAATTCTAGAATCGTCTCCAAAAAGATGATACAGTGTTATCGTTTATGTCTCATTCTCTGTCGGAAATGAAAATGAGAAAGAGGAGTGGGAGAGTACCGTGCCTTGAGGAACACTGTAGCTTCCCCTGAAGTTACTGTTTACTATTTGTAGATGAATGGTTCAGAGAACCGACACGTTGATAAATTAGACACATGTGCAACTCTTGGGTATCTTTACTGACGAAACGTTTCACCACACAGTGGCTTCATCAGTCCATACAAAGGAGAATCTTAAAGAACAGGAGGAGAATGAGGTAATCAGTCCCTCAACCTTGAGTCGATGTGGTCAGTCCATCAATCTTGAATAGAATACAGCATATGTGCGGAGTAGTAGCTTATAAACCGTATGTGGTTTATAAGCTCCGAAGTCGGTTCTGTGAACCATTCATCTACAATACTGTCGGACACTGCAACTTCTTGGGATCTTAATACTTGGGAATTCTTCGCTTGCCTAACCCTTGGGCACGACCTACTTCCACATTGGACAAATGTGACACCACCTACGACTGCTGCACCTCTCCTGCCTACGGTTTATAAGCTACTTCTCCGCACACATGCTGTATTCTATTCAAGATTGATGGACTGACCACATCGACTCAAGGTTGAGGGACTGATTACCTCATTCTCCTCCTGTTCTTCAAGATTTTCCTTTGTATGGACTGATGAAGCCACTGTGTGGCGAAACGTTTCCTCAATAAAGATACCCAAGAGTTGCGCATCTGTTTACTATTACTCTTTGGGTTCTTTTAGATTCTGCCAACCTGAAGGGAAGTGAGGTGGAAATATTAAGAAGAAGAGCGAGAGGAGGAGTAGAAAGAGAAAAAGAGTAAAAAATGAGAGACAAGGAAGGAAGAAGGGAAGAGTAAGATAGGAAGGAAAGAGGTGGATGGAGGTAGGAGAAAGATAAAGTGAGGAAGCAGGAGAGGGAGGAGGGGGTAGCAGGAAGGTCAGCGTAAGGTAAATACCAAGAGTTTTTATTGATGTTGGAGAGAACCATGCGTGACGTCATTACATGGGGGAGATCAGGTGACGTCATTGCAGTAGGTAGAGCAGATGACGTCATTGCAGTAGGTAGAGCAGATGACGTCATTGCAGGGGACATCACCAGAGGAGGGGCGTCACCTGGGAAGGGGCACGTCACCTGGAGAGGAGCCATCTCCAGGAGAGGGAGGGGGTCACCTGGAGAAAGAGGCGTCACCTGGAGAATGAGTTTTTATCTATTGAGGGAGGGAGTGTTTTCTTGTGAGGGGTGTTACTTTGAGAGGAAGGGGTCACCTGGAAAGGAGGGGGTTATCTGGGAGGTTACCTTGGGAAGGTGTGCTACATAGGGAGATTGAGTTACGTGGTAAGCTGTGCGTCACCTGGGGAGAGATGCATCACCTGGGGAGGGGTTCATCACCTGGGGAGGAAGGGTGTCACCTGGGGAGGGGAGTGTCACATGAGAAGCTGTGAGTCATCTGGAGAGGGGTGTGTCACCTGGGGAAGGGTGTATCACCTAGGAAGGGGTGTATAGGCTTTAGAAGGGTGTGTCATCTGGAGAGGTTCCACAATTCCAAAAGATTTTTGTGTTACCTAAATTGTTAATATTGTTTATCTGCTCGGATTTCAAGCCTAAATATGGGTGTGAGTTTGACCTGCCTAATATGGGTGAGCTGGTCTGCTGCCGTATTCATTTTTGCATGTTCTTATGTTTTTACTATGTAATTTCCGTACATTTATTTGTTTATTTATTTTAATAAGAGTCAACAATAAACCAAAAGGAAACATATAATGCCAGACAAATGGTGGAAAATCAGGTTCAAGGAAAGAGAATTTAATTTCTGAAACATTGGTTGTGTACCAGATATTTAAACACAATACTGACCCGAGAGAATTAAGAGTTCTTAAACCATGGCCGCCTGACTGTACCTCTTATTGTACTTTGACTAAAATTATTATTATTATTATTACTATTATTATTATTATTATTATTATTATTATTGTTATTATTATTATTATTATTATTATTATTATTATTATTATTATTATTATTATTATTATTATTATTATTATTATTATTTATTATTATTATTATTATTATTATTATTATTATTATTATATTATTATTATTATTATTATTATTATTATTATTATTATTATTATTATTGTTAATGTTATGAGCGATGGTGGAAGCGCTAAACTCGGAGGGGTTATGCAACTTCTGAGACATACCAAGAAATCAGGTTCGACTCAAGAAAGACGATAACCAATTCCTTGTATCAAGAGCCCTTCACCAATAGAGGCATATTCCAATTATTTTATGGGAAACAATTTGCTCAATAAACTGGCAATATGAAATTTACTAAGCTCAAAGTGATTGGCGCGCTATATTTTATTAAAGACAAAATAAAGACAAAAGTTTGAAGCCTATCAGAAAAGGCATTTTCAGGTAATTAAAATATTTTAAAAGATTCTTAGTTATTTTTAACTGTTTCTATAAAATTTCAAATTAACACTTACTCGGACTAAATTAATATTATTAAGTAATATTATTAAGACCATCGGAGGCATTCTTTAGTTACTGAATAAAAAATCAGTATCACTATTTAATAAAACTGGAAAAAATGGGTGAGACATTCTCGAGTTATGAGAGAAATAAAATCGAAAAATTAAAGAAAAAATTCCCCTCGGGAATTCTTAACTATATTATCAGGAATGGAAACAATAGATATATAACAAATAACAAAAAGGCACAATACCGTGACTGGAACGATACACAAATAACCCGCACAAATGTGCGGGTTATTTGTGTGAATAGATATATAATTTGTATAAATAAATTACTTTAATTTCAAAACAAAATAAAACAAAATTCACGAGTTCCGTGACATAACACAAATGTATTTATTATTATAAGTGGTCATGAGAAATAAATGTAATGTACTAAGGAATGTAATCTACTGAGAATAGTGTATATATGGTCCTCAGCCAAGAACATATAAAAATAACACTGCTGACTCAAAAAGTTATACAGAATCCCTCAAAGCATACACTCATGTATAACCAATACTTGAGCTCTAAAGCTGAGAACAAGACTGCATGAAGTGAATCTTCCTTGTCGCGAACAGCCTTACTCTTGCCCCTGTGTCGAGAAAGATTAATATGGACTGCCACCGTCACAAGCAAAACTCACAGGGACTTCATACGATGAAGATAAATGGGACAAAATACCGACACGATTGAAAAATAGACACAAGCACAGTATGACTACGTTTCACCCATACTTTATCATCACACAAACAGATCTGCCTGAGTAGAGAGAACATGAATATATAGTGACGCTAAGGATCAGGTGAGGAATGTTGAGAAGTAGTTGGATTTGAGAAAGGCTTGCCCGGAATGGGGATTAGATATATTATGGAGAAGTTTCCTGGAAGCAGTTCACCTATGTTGTAAAAGCCATTGTTCTGGTTGAAATTGTTGGATATACAGATGAGTGATGATTCCAAGACCCTGTGATTCTCAGTGCCTTATTTCCTTGCATTGAGTCTTGCGTCAATGTAGCTGATTAAATGGTTGTGGAAGTTTCGGTGCAAAACACGAGCATTCCTCAAATCGTTCATTCTGATTGGGTACTGGAGTTCTGAAATACATGTTTAGAAGTCTCTGGTTGTGTTGATCACTTATAATTGAGTGAAATCGTTGCAAGGGATTTAGTATACCCCAGCAGAGCATTGAACCTTGTGGTTTTCCTTACTGGTGATGACTTTGATTTTGATGGATAAAGAGGTGGCTACTAGGAATGCGGTATTGCAAAGAATGTCGGAGACGTGTATCTCCTATTGGCGGTATCTTGTCTGGGTGAAATGGTGTATGTTTGGTGTCTGATGTCTCTAGTATAGTGATGAGGATAGCGATGCTTAGAAAATACTTGCTCGATGAAAGCGCATTCTTCCTCAAGGAATTCACTACTACAGATTAGATGGGCATCAATGAAGAAACCTATGATTAAGCCACGATTAATTTTGGTGCCGTGGTGAAAGTAGAAGTGGAGAAAATCATGTTGGTTGGCCTTTCTTAGGTAGACTTTAAAATGAAGTTCGTGGTCAACTTCGCAGAGGAGAATATCAAGGAAAGGAAGAGTGTTATCGACTTCTTGTTCTAGCATAAATTGGAATGAAGGATCCACCTGGTTGAGCTTGTGTTGGAGAGCGGGAAAGTTGAAGCGAATGTGAGTTAATGATGAAAATGTCATCAACATAACGGAGCCAGGTGACTGAATAGGGAATGATAGAAGAAAATTTATCGGCTTCTAGATGTTCCATGTATTGGTTTACCAGTACAGCACTAAGTGAGGAACCCATGAGCAGTCCAAATGTCCGTTTACATATATAATTCCCCTAAAGAGAAACCTGTAAAATCAACACACAGTTCAACAAGGTAGACGAAATCGCTAGCTGGAACATGAAGGTCGAAGGGTTCGTGAATTTTCTGGTGCAGGAGATCAATGGCATGTGTAGTGGGCAACTTGGTAAATAGTGATGTCACATCTAGGCCGGGGAGTTTCTTGTTCTTGATGTTAGTATTGCGGATGCAACTGAGATCACCAGAGTGTTTAAAATATGCTCTCGAGGGAATGGGGGTGACTACCTATTCCAGAGGAGGTGAGTCTCAATGGAATTCCTGACTTGTGAGTTTTGGGCAGGTCATACAGTCTGGCGGGACTGGGGTTTCTGAGAATGGTGTGTAGAAGTTTTTTTTCCTTGTTCTGAGTCCCTTAATATGAGGCGAGTCTTGGGAACAAAAGTTTTGGTTAAGTTATCCTCTTGGTTTGTTGTCAGAGGTTTGTAGGTTTCTTGGTCGTTTAGTAAACATATTATCCCAGTAGTTATTCATGTTCAAGATTACGATACGACTTCCTTTATCATCAGTATAGTGACTCTGATGTTACTGCTTTCTGCTAAAGTCGTAAGCGCAGTGATGTAACGTCGAGGTAGGACTGGACAGCCGTGTGTTTGAGATGACCGCTGAAATGATGCCTTGAAAATTAGACTCATTGTGTCAGTAGTTTTTAAAGATGAAGTGGAGGTCTTTTCTCGGTTTCATGACTCTTGTAGCAAATTTGAGGCCAAATCTTAGAGCTTCGGATTTTGTATTCGACAACAGACAAGATAAAATAATTAAATAATTTCCGGTCTTCCCAGATTTTTCCATTGACTGTTCTCGCAGAGAATTTGCAATTCCCTAGTGAACCTGATTTTCTGTTTAACATTACATGTTATGACTCTACTGAGTATAACTTCGGCGGTGCGTCTGTCCGTGTAACTTCTGAGTATCTTGCTAAATTGTGTTTCTCTTTGAAAATTATCTTTTTCAAAAGACTTTTGGACTGCTCATGGGTTCTCCAATTAGTGCTGTACTGGCAAACCAATACATGGAACATCTAGAAGCCGAGCAATAAGAATTGATGCGAAGAAGGGAAAGCAAATTCCAGTTCCTTGAAACAAAAGCGTCTTAGAGGCAGCAAGGAACTTTTCTTGAGAAAACAACATTCTGCAGGTGTATATACAGTAGGATACAGTTATTAGTAAACGTTTCCGTAGTGAGACTTTGATCACTTCTAACGTTTTCTAACCAATTTATCCTAGTGTTTCCTCACAACTTTTTAAAGCACTTGCAAAATTAATTACCAAATCATGTATTATACCACCTCTTGTAAGGGCTGTTAGAAAGAATACTTCAGTAGCCTAAAGACTGTGTTAATGACCACTATATAACATCTTATGGACTGTCAAAGGTATATACACCTACACACGGAAGAGAGCAACCGCATTAATTGTGACTTCGAACACTTCCTCAGATAAGAGGGATTTCATTTTAGGCTTACACCTCGTAAATATTAATCTACAAAACAGGAACCAATTAATTATTCCATGGCTAGGTTGGTAGCGCACTCACTTCATATACTGATTGTCCATGGTGGAAACTGTGTAGGTTTCCTGACGCCCTTGCGCACCTAGCAGTATGTCTGCTACCACTATTCACCTAACAGTAAGTAGGTACCTGTGTGTTAGTTCACCATTATGTGTGACATCCCAGGGGATGTTAGTTTACTATAGATAGAGCTGGGCTTTGAAACGAGCTGAGGTAGGATAACAGCTTTCAAGCCTGTAAAATTGATTTAAAAATATATCAGAGTAATACACTTGCGCAACTCGGTCTTCTTACTAACATTGACCCACACAGAAGGAATTCAAATGAAAATTCCTGGGTAGGTGAGCACTGCAGTGTCGTAAACCAAGATGGCGGTACTATAAGACATATATGTACAGAATTAAAAATTGGGTTCTTACCTAACAAGTGAAACATTGCCAGGAAAGTGGTTGTGAGGTCCAAGCACTGTTGAAATTAAAGCAGCACAACTTTGTCCAGTTTATTAAAAACTTAAAAAATAACTGATAACATGGTACTTTTGTGACTAGGAACTCTGAGTCCAGAGCACATACACACACAAACACAAACAGAAACACACACACACACACACACACACACACACACACACACACACACACACACACACACACACACACACACACACACACACGCACACAAAACCACACACACACACACAGACACATACACACACAGAAGTAAGACACGAGAGAGAGGGGAGGGTTGTTGCATTTTCCTGGACTGCAGGAAGGCCTTCGACACAGTTCCTCACAAGAGATTAGTGCAGAAGCTGGAGGATCAGGCACGTATAACAGGAAGGGCACTGCAATGGATCAGAGAATACCTGACAGGGAGGCAACAACGAGTCATGGTACGTGATGAGGTATCACAGTGGGCGCCTGTGACGAGCGGAGTCCCACTGGGGTCAGTCCTAGGACCAGTGCTATTTTTGATATGTGTGAATGACATGATGGAAGGGATAGACTCTGAAGTGTCCCTGTTAGCAGATGATATGAAATTAATGAGAAGGATTAAATCGGATGAGGATCAGGCAGGACTACAAAGAGACCTGGACAGGCTGGACACGTGGTCCAGCAACTGGCTTCTCGAATTCAACCCTGCCAAATGCAGTCATGAAGATTGGGGAAGGTCAAAGAAGACCGCAGACAGAGTATAGGCTAGGTGGACAAAAGCTGCAAACCTCACTCAAGGAGAAAGATCTTGGGGTGACCATAACACCGAGCACGTTTCCGGAGGCACACATCAACCAGATAACTGCTGCAGCATATGGGCGCCTGGCAAACCTGAGAATAGCGTTCCGATACCTTAGTAAGGAATTCTTCAAGACACTGTACACTGTGTACGTCAGGCCCATACTGGAGTATGCAGCACCAGTTTGGAACCCACACCTGGTCAAGCACGTCAAGAAATTAAAGAAAGTACAAGGGTTTGCAACAAGGCTAGTTCCGAAGCTCAGGGGAATGTCCTACGAGGAAAGGTTGATGGAAATCTGACTGACGACACTGGAGGACATGAGGGTCAGGGGAGACATAATAACAACATACAAAATACTACGTGGAATAGACAAGGTGGACAGATGCAGGATGTTCCATAGAGGAGACACAGAAACAAGGGGCCACAATTGAAAGCTGAAGACTCAGACGAGTCACAGGGATGTTAGGAAGTACTTCTTCAGTCACAGAGTCATCAGGAAGTGGAATAGCCTAGCAAGCGATGTAGTGGAGGCAGGAGCCATACATAGCTTTACGACGAGGTATGACAAGGCTCAGGAAGTAGAGAGAAAGAGGACCTAGTAGCGATCAGTGAAGAGGCAGGGCCAGGAGCTGAGTTTCGACCCCTGCAACCACAATTAGGTGAGTACACAAACACATACACACACAAACACATATAAAAGAACAACACTCACAACACATATTCCACAGTAAAGTTTTTATAATCAATGCAGTCATGATAACCATGTAAAGTAGAGATGTATAAATGCAACAGATGAAGGGCTAAGTTTCCGTTGGTCTGTCACCTTCCTCACATGTGTCACCTTCACGTGTGTCACCTTCCTCATATCTGTCACTTTCTTCTTATGTCGTCATGTTCTTTTCCAAACCATTAAATGTGTTTATCTTAATGGATGTCTTCCTCTGATATGTTCAAACACGAACTTTGATAAAATCTGTGTCATGACAACCAATGTCGAATCCTCGGCACAGCGCTGGCACGTCCTGGTGAGGACACCTGTTGAAAATAATGGGTAATGGAGGTTAATAGTAGGTAATGGGTGACTGAGGAGGTAAAGAGTTTAAGAATAAAGAATAAATGAATGAATGAACCTAAGCCAACTTGGAACCTAGGCATTAGTTAAGAGTGTTTGGATTCAGTGGGTGATGAATTAATGAGTAAAGAATAGAAATACTGAGAATTGTTTAGTGTGAATGATCGACACAATGATAAAATGAACACATGAGCTAATGGTTTGTGGCTAAACATACAGGTAATTATAATAATAATAATAATAATAATAATAATAATAATAATAATAATAATAATAATAATAAGAAGAAGAAGAAGAAGAAGAAGAAGAAGAAGAAGAAGAAGAAGAAGAAGACGAAGAAGATTATTATTATTATTATTAAAGATTAGCCGGTATTCTCCCGGCCCGGGCCTTTTCCAAGTGGTGGCCCGGCCTTGGCTCCCTCTTTAGGGAGTGTCTGAGACCTAAGTCTCCCATGGGAGGAGGCACAAGTACCTCCTCATCTTTGGGACCAACTGTCCCTAGGCCTAGCCACAAGCTAGGCCTCTCTGGTCTGCCATCCCCGCCTCAAGGGGGCAAATGGGAATGAAAGTCTTATGAGCTAAAGGCTCGGGCTCAGGCACCTACCCTACCCTAGAAGGGCTGGGCATGGTATCGATGAAATAAAAAGAATGAAGGAATATAATAATAATATAAATATTAATGCTAATAATAAATACAAGTAATTATAATAGTAATAATATTTGGGTAATAGTTTAAAAACAATTCAAAGAGTATTGTTTACACGAACTTTACAAATGAATTACTGCCTAGTTTTTTATTTATTTTCATGAACTGGTTTTAATAAAGCAAAAAAAAAAAACTTGTTATATTAGGTTTTAAGTCCATCGGTTGCACGAGGATCTTTAATGCATTGCACCTAAGAGAATCTGCATGAGACTGTCATCCACTGAGGACGCGGTTAACCTCCAAGAAGATATAAACCAAGTTTTCCAATAGACAACTGAAAACAATATGATGTTCATGAAGACAAATTCCAACTACTCCCTTATTGGAAACTGGAGGAGATAATAATTAGAACTGAGTATACTATAAACTCTAATCATTCAATAGAGCAAAAATGTAATGTGAAAGATATGGCAGTGGTAATGTCTGAGGATCTCATTCTCAAAGATCACAAGAGTGCTAATATCACACCTGCGAAGAAAATGATAGGATGGATAATAAGAACGTTCAAAACAAGAGATGCCATGCCACTGATGATCCTTTTTCAATCACTTGTTCTCTGTTGGCTGAAATACTGTTGTACATTAACATCTCCATTCAAAGCAGGTGAAATTGCAGATCTAGAGAATGTACAGAGAACCTTTACTGCACATAAGAATTCCGTCAGACACCTTAACTACTGGGAACGCATGGAAGCGCTTGACTTGTACTCGCTGGACAGCAGACGAGAGAGATATATCATAATCAACACTTGGAAAATCCTAGAAGAAATGGTCCCTAATCTGCACATGGTGTATATACAGTAGATGTGTGGACAGATTGATGAACGTTACTAAAATACTTAAAATGTGTGAATGGTAACAAGTAACAATGAATGTTTGGTGCTATTGGGGCAAACAACAAATGAATAGCGCTAGGGGGCAAACAGTAGATGAATGGTGCTAGAAAAGAAACAGTTGATGAATGGCGCTAAGGGACTAACACTTGATGAATGGTGCTAGGGGACAAACAGTAGATGAATGGTGCTAGGAAAGAAACAGTTGATGAATGGCGCTAAGGGACTAACACTTGATGAATGGTGCTAGGAGACAAACAGTAGATGAATGGTGTTAAGGGACCAGCAGTACATAACCACACAAAAGACAAAACAAAAGTGTGCTGTTAACAATGTGGAAAACTTTACTGTTGACATTTTGAATGTTTGTATGAAGAGTAAAAAGGTTCAGCAGTAAGAAGGTTCAGCAGTAAGAAGATTGAGTAGTAAGAAGGTTCAGCAGTAAGAAGGTTGAGTAGTAAGAAAGTTCAGCAGAAAGAAGGTTGAGCAGTAAGAAGGTTGAGTAGTAAGAAAGTTCAGCAGAAAGAAGGTTCAGCAGTAAGAAGGTTGAGTAGTAAGAAAGTTCAGCAGTAAGAAGGTTCAGCAGTAAGAAGGTTGAGTAGTAAGAAAGTTCAGCAGAAAGAAGGTTGAGCAGCAAGAAGGTTCATCAGTAAGAAGGTTGAGTAGTAAGAAGGTTCAGCAGAAAGAAGGTTGAATAGTAAGTAGTTTCAGCAGTAAGAAGGTTGAGTAGTAAGAAGGTTCATCAGTAAGAAGGTTGAGTAGTAAGAAGGTTCAGCAGAAAGAAGGTTGAATAGTAAGAAGGTTCAGCAGTAAGAAGGTTCAGCAGTAAGAAAGTTTAGTAGTAAGAAGGTTCAGCAGAAAGAAGATTGAGCAGTAAGAAGATTCAGCAGAAAAAAGGTTGAGTAGTAAGAAGGTTCAGCAGTAAGAAGGTTGAGTAGTAAGAAGGTTCACCAGAAAGAAGGTTGAGTAGTAAGAAGGTTCAGCAGAAAGAAGGTTGAGTAGTAAGAAGGTTCAGCAGAAAGAAGATTGAATAGTAAGAAGGTTCAGTAGCAAGAAGGTTCAGCAGTAAGAAGGTTGAGTAGTAGGAAGGTTCAGCAGTAAGAAGGTTGAGTAGTAAGAAGGTTCAGCAGTAAGAAGGTTGAGTAGTAAGAAGGTTCAGCAGAAAGAAGGTTGAATACTAAGAAGGTTCAGAAGTAGGAAGGTTCAGTAGTAAGAAGGTTCAGCAGTATGAAGGTTTAGTAGTAAGAAGGTTCAGCAGTAAGAAGGTTGAATAGTAAGAACGTTCAGCAATAAGAAGGTTAAGTATTAAAAAGGTTGAGAAGTCAGAAGGTTGAGAAGTCAGAAGGTTGAGTAGTAAGAAGGTTGATTAGTAAGAAAATTAAGTAGAAAGAATGTAAATAACTGTTCTCAAATAGATCTCTCTAGAACGTAAGCTTCAAGAATCTAAACAAGAATCGTAGAATTCCAGGAAAGTGCATAAGCCACTCTGCCAGCTGGCTACAATTAGATTCATCCAACTAGGTGGTCACAGTCCATTCTAACTCCCATATTTGTGTATAAATATACCTAGTTGGATGAATCTTATTGTAGCCACATAGTCCAGTGGCTGACACACTGACCGAGAGTTTTAGGGCTCACTTCCCATAGGTTCAATCTCCGCCCGTTCCGTGATTTGTATGCAATTTGTAAGTCATCTCGATAAAAGTATCTGGAGAGTAATGTATGTATTCATACACAGAGTGCACTCGGGACACTCAGATGTATTTGTTAAAGGTCGAATCAAACTGCTGCATATTACTGTATTGACGGGGAAGCGCTAAATCCAAAGGAATCATGTAGATCCCGGGGACAGGGAAGGTAGTAAGCCCCAAGGGAAGGGTAGCTCTAGTTTCTTGGATGAAGAGACCATCAGTAGGCATGATTTTAGTCTCACCTGAAGCCTGAGAAGCCGGGACAGGGGTTTCCACAGACACCTGCTGACCTCTTTACTAGTAACACCTGTAACAAGTTTTAGTATTATTATTACACATATCACTCTGGGAAGAGCTTCATCAAGTCATGTTTTGTTGTGCAGATTTATCATGTCACATTTATCATGTCACATTTTTTTTGAAGAACTGTATCATGTCAAGTTTAATTCTGTGCAGATCTGAATCATGTCATGTTTCACTCTGTACAGCTTCGTCATATCATGTTCCACTCTGCAGAACCTTATCATATCATGTTTCGCTCTGTGGAAAGCTGTATCATATGATGCTTCTCTTAATAGAGCTTTATCATGGCATATATCTTTCTCTATATATAATTTTATCATATCATGTTTCGTTCTGTGTAGAACTGTATCATGTTATGTTTCACTCTGTGTAGAGCTGTATCATGTCATATTTCACTCTGTAGAGCTGTGTTATGTTTCACTCAATAGAACTTTCTCATGTCATTCGTCTCTCTGCGAAGCGAGGCATCATGTCATGTTTCACTCTGTGCAGACCTTTATTAAGTCATGTTTTACTGTGTTGAGCTGTATCATGTCATGAATCACTGTAGAAATATATCGCATTATGGTTCACTCTGTATACAGCTGTATCATATCATATTTCACTTTATACATATATATATATATATATATATATATATATATATATATATATATATATATATATATATATATATATATATATATATATATATATATATATATATATATATATATATATATATATATATATATATATATTATTTAAAGACAAAATACATTGACAAAACATTCACAAAAATATGATACAAAGTAAAACAACATAGGTAACTCAGAGCTACATCTCAAATACTTCGTCCAGCTCCCCGGCGGTGGGCCGCGTGCCCAGAATGCTGCAGGCATTTCCTCTCTGGATCGCAACACTGAGTCTCTGAAAGAGGAAGCTGGTCGCCCTGTGGTCCTTTGTTTCTATGATGAGCTTTTCACCCAGCTCTATTAGGAACTTTAGAGCACACTTGCCCCATGCTCCAAGGGTCTCCGACCCTATTGGGATGAAGTTATAGCAAAGGGGAAGGTCTTCATATTTGGGGATCTTCTGGGTCTCCCTGTGGCTGGCAGCTCCACCCCCTTCCACTACGGAGTATGGCAAGTAGGTGTCTGCCAATGTGGCGGCACATGTGTAGTCCCAGGCAATCTGCTTTCCATCCTTCCAAGGTAGCATAGTGGCTCCATCAGGACGCTTTAGACTTCCGTCGGACCCCTGCGCTTGGGGTTCCCGTTGAGCTGGGCAACGGGCTGTGGCAAGGCTTCTCTTTATGATGTCATTGACCTCCTCATGCCTGGCATACTTCCCTTCTGCTGTGTGACACACGAGACCATGAAGTCCGAATTGATCAGCTGTCGCCCTGCCGCAAATACACCTATGTTCGGTGAGGATGGGGGCGGCTAGGCGAAGAGCAACACCAATCCGAATGGCCTGTGGGTATAGTCGAGTTCCCAAGGAGGAATTGGGAACAGCAAACAGGAAATCTCCTGAGTGTGGTGCCTTCACTGCCAGGAGACGAGCTTTGTCCTTTCCTGAGGCGTTGGAGAGCATTGTGTTGGCGATTTTTTCCATGATCGGTTTATCCCAGTGGGACTGTTTGTGTTCTTTGGGAGGAGCTGGTCTACTGGAGGAATCTGTAAGGGTGTCCCACCGAATCGCTGCTTCAGTAAACCTGGGGTCTTGAGCTCTTACCATGTCTCTCAAGCGTTCGGGAACAATCTTCTTGACTAATGCACTGGAAGCCAAACACGAAGACAGAAAAGCAGGTAAGGCAACATGCGTTGCTTTGCGCACCCCTATACCTCCCAGTCGTACTGGGAGGGTTGCCTGATCCCATTGCTCATCCTCTAGTGACAGGTTCAGTGCCTTCTTAAGGGTTGACCTCAGGTGTGCGTCATATTCGTCAAGTGTTGGGTTGTCAAAAGAGGGTGCACACCTGAGGAAGTAAGTGAGTCTTGGAATAGTAAGGCACCTTGTGAGGAGATACAGAGCATCATGGGCATCAAGACTGCTGATTCTCTCCTCCATTTTCATCAGGGCATTCAATTTGACCTTGAGGACTGTGTCTATGGCCTGGTGACCCAGCGGTGCTCCCAAGAGGGTACTGTTGGACGTATATATATATATATATATATATATATATATATATATATATATATATATATATATATATATATATATATATATATATATATATATATATATATATATATATATATATATATATATATATATATATATATATATATATAAATGTATATATATATATATATATATATATATATATATATATATATATATATATATATATATATATATATATATATATATATATACATATATAAATATATATATATATATATATATATATATATATATATATATATATATATATATATATAAATATATATATATATATATATATATATATATATATATATATATATATATATATATATATATATATATATATATATATATATATATATGCAAAACAACCACTGTGAAAAAATAGAGGTTCCAAGTGCTTTCGTGACTACTCACATTATCAAGGAACAATGAAAGTAAAGCATCAAAGGAAGGTATATAAAGGGGTAGCCCACACCTCACTATCAGATCCCACAACAACGAAACACCTGACGCGAGACAGCAGGCCCGCCGGCCGAACTAGACAGGTCCTTCATACAACCCACCAACAAACTATTCTACTCAAGAAATAAGAAATTTAAAAAATTATTATTTGTCCAATGTATTATTAAATTCTTCCAAAATTCTATTAATTATAAATGGATCTAATTTATATAAACCAAAGGAAATATTCATATTATTGTCAAAACTGCTTTTTATGAAACAAGATTCAATTATATTCCTATCGACCATGGACTTGCTTGATACTACTTTCTCAACTTTTTGAAAATCAATTGGATGGCTAAAATCTCTTACATGAATAAATAGAGCATTGGAATCTTGTCCAGTTCTAATGCTATATTTATGTTGTTTTAATCTTAGTTCGAGATTTTTACCAGTTTGACCGTAATAAACTTTATCGCAAATTTTACAAGGAATCTTATAGACACATCCATCAGCATTTTGGGGGAATTCTTTATCAAAAGTTTTTTTTACTGTATCAAGATTTTTGAACGTAACTTTAATATTAAAAGTGGTTGTTTTGCATATTCTGAAATCACCTGTTTACTGTGATCTCATTGCATATATATATATATATATATATATATATATATATATATATATATATATATATATATATATATATATATATATATATATATATATATATATTTATATATACATATACAGGGATATCTTGCTACTCCTACTTACACTTTGGTCACAATTCACAGACACGCACATGCATATATATATATACATACATCTAGGTTTTTCTCCTTTTTCTAAATAGCTCTTGTTCTTCTTTATTTCTTCTATTGTCCATGGGGAAGTGGAAAGGAATCTTTCCTCCGTAAGCCATGCGTGTCGTATGAGGCGACTAAAATGCCGGGAGCAATGGGCTAGTAACCCCTTCTCCTGTAGACATTGACTAAAAAAGAGAAGAAAAACTTTATAAAGCTGGGATGCTTGAATGTGCGTGGATGTAGTGCGGATGACAAGAAACAGATGATTGCTGATGTTATGAATGAAAAGAAGTTGGATGTCCTGGCCCTAAGCGAAACAAAGCTGAAGGGGCTAGGGGAGTTTCGGTGGGGGGAAATAAATGGGATTAAATCTGGAGTATCTGAGAGAGTTAGAGCAAAGGAAGGGGTAGCAGTAATGTTGAAGGATCAGTTATGGAAGAAGAAAAGAGAATATGAATTTGTAAATTCAAGAATTATGTGGATTAAAGTATAGGTTGGATGCGAAAATTGGGTCATAATAAGCGTGTATGCACCTGGAGAAGAGAGGAATGTAGAGGAGAGAAAGAGATTTTGGGAGATGTTAAGTGAATGTATAGGAGCCTTTGAACCAAGTGAGACAGTAATTGTGGTAGGGGATCTGAATGCTAAAGTAGGAGAAACTTTTAGAGAGGGTGTGGAAGGTAAGTTTGGGGTGCCAGGTGTAAATGAAAATGGGAGCCCTTTGATTGAACTTTGTATAGAAAGGGGTTTAGTTATAGGTAATACATATTTTAAGAAAAAGAGGATAAATAAGTATACAAGATATGATGTAGGGCGAAATGACAGTAGTTTGTTGGATTATGTATTGGTAGATAAAAGACTGTTGAGTAGACTTCAGGATGTACATGTTTATAGAGGGGCCACAGATATATCAGATCACTTTCTATTTGTAGCTACACTGAGAGTAAAAGGTAGATGGGATACAAGGAGAATAGAAGCATCAGGGAAGAGAGAGGTGAAGGTTTATAAACTAAAAGAGGAGGCAGTTAGGGTAAGATATAAACAGCTATTGGAGGATAGATGGACTAATGAGAGCATAGGCAATGGGATCGAAGAGGTATGGGGTAGGTTTAAAAATGTAGTGTTGGAGTGTTCAGCAGAAGTTTGTGGTTACAGGAAGGTGGGTGCGGGAGGGAAGAGGAGCGATTGGTGGAATGATGATGTAAAGAGAGTAGTAAGGGAGAAAAAGTTAGCATATGAGAAGTTTTTACAAAGTAGAAGTGATGCAAGGAGGGAAGAGTATATGGAATAAAAGAGAGAGGTTAAGAGAGTGGTGAAGCAATGTAAAAAGAGAGCAAATGAGAGAGTGGGTGAGATGTTATCAACAAATTTTGTTGAAAATAAGAAAAAGTTTTGGAGTGAGATTAACAAGTTAAGGAAGCCTAGCGAAAAAATGGATTTGTCAGTTAAAAATAGGAGAGGAGAGTTATTAAATGGAGAGTTAGAGGTATTGGGAAGATGGAGGGAATATTTCGAGGAATTGTTAAACGTTGATGAAGATAGGGAAGCTGTGATTTCGTGTATAGGGCAAGGAGGAATAACATCTTGTAGGTGTGAGGAAGAGCCAGTTGTGAGTGTGGGGGAAGTTCGTGAGGCAGTAAGTAAAATGAAAGGGGGTAAGGCAGCCGGGAATGATGGGATAAAGATAGAAATGTTAAAAGCAGGTGGGGATGTAGTTTTGGAGTGGTTGGTTCAATTATTTAATAAATGTATGGAAGAAGGTAAGGTACCTAGGGATTGGCAGAGAGCATGCATAGTTCCTTTGTATAAAGGCAAAGGGGACAAAAGAGTGCAAAAATTATAGGGGAATAAGTCTGTTGAGTATACCTGGTAAAGTGTATGGTAGAGTTATTATTGAAAGAATTAAGAGTAAGACGGAGAATAGGATAGCAGATGAACAAGGAGGCTTTAGGAAAGGTAGGGGGTGTGTGGACCAGGTGTTTACAGTGAAACACATAAGTGAACAGTATTTAGATAAGGCTAAAGAGGTCTTTGTGGCATTTATGGATTTGGAAAAGGCGTATGACAGGGTGGATAGGGGGGCAATGTGGCAGATGTTGCAGGTGTATGGTGTAGGAGGTAGGTTACTGAAAGCAGTGAAGAGTTTTTACGAGGATAGTGAGGCTCAAGTTAGAGTATGTAGGAAAGAGGGAAATTATTTCCCAGTAAAAGTAGGCCTCAGACAAGGATGTGTGATGTCACCGTGGTTGTTTAATATATTTATAGATGGGGTTGTAAGAGAAGTAAATGCGAGGGTATTGGCAAGAGGCGTGGAGTTAAAAGATAAAGAATCACACATAAAGTGGGAGTTGTCACAGTTGCTCTTTGCTGATGACACTGTGCTCTTGGGAGATTCTGAAGAGAAGTTGCAGAGATTGGTGGATGAATTTTGTAGGGTATGCAAAAGAAGAAAATTAAAAGTGAATACAGGAAAGAGTAAGGTTATGAGGATAAACAAAAAGATTAGGTGATGAAAGATTGGATATCAGATTGGAGGGAGAGAGTATGGAGGAGGTGAATGTATTCAGATATTTGGGAGTGGACGTGTCAGCGGATGGGTCTGTGAAAGATGAGATAAATCATAGAATTGATGAGGGGAAAAGGGTGAGTGGTGCACTTAGGAGTCTGTGGAGACAAAGAACTTTGTCCTTGGAGGCAAAGAGGGGAATGTATGAGAGTATAGTTTTACCAACGCTCTTATATGGGTGTGAAGCATGGGTGATGAATGTTGCAGCGAGAAGGCTGGAGGCAGTGGAGATGTCATGTCTGAGGGCAATGTGTGGTGTGAATATAATGCAGAGAATTCGTAGTTTGGAAGTTAGGAGGAGGTGCGGGATTACCAAAACTGTTGTCCAGAGGGCTGAGGAAGGGTTGTTGAGGTGGTTCGGACATGTAGAGAGAATGGAGCGAGACAGAATGACTTCAAGAGTGTATCAGTCTGTAGTGGAAGGAAGGCGGGGTAGGGGTCGGCCTAGGAAAGGTTGGAGGGAGGGGGTAAAGGAGGTTTTGTGTGCGAGGGGCTTGGACTTCCAGCAGGCATGCGTGAGCGTGTTTGATAGGAGTGAATGGAGACAAATGGTTTTTAATAATTGACGTGCTGTTGGAGTGTGAGCAAAGTAACATTTATGAAGGGGTTCAGGGAAACCGGCAGGCCGGACTTGAGTCCTGGAGATGGGAAGTACAGAGCCTGCACTCTGAAGGAGGGGTGTTAATGTTGCAGTTTAAAAACTGTAGTGTAAAGCACCCTTCTGGTAAGACAGTGATGGAGTGAATGATGGTGAAAGTTTTTCTTTTTCGGGCCACCCTGCCTTGGTGGGAATCGGCCAGTGTGATAATAAAAAAAATAATATATATATATATATATATATATATATATATATATATATATATATATATATATATATATATATATATATATATATATATATATATATATATATATATATATATATATATATATATATATATATATATATATATATATATATATATATATATATATATATTATTATCACACTGGCCGATTCCCACCAAGGCAGGGTGGCCCGAAAAAGAAAAACTTTCACCATCATTCACTCCATCACTGTCTTGCCAGAAGGGTGCTTTACACTACAGTTTTTAAACTGCAACATTAACACCCCTCCTTCAGAGTGCAGGCACTGTACTTCCCATCTCCAGGACTCAAGTCCGGCCTGCCGGTTTCCCTGAATCCCTTCATAAATGTTACTTTGCTCACACTCCAACAGCACGTCAAGTATTAAAAACCATTTGTCTCCATTCACTCCTATCAAACACGCTCATGCATGCCTGCTGGAAGTCCAAGCCCCTCGCACACAAAACCTCCTTTACCCCCTCCCTCCAACCCTTCCTAGGCCGACCCCTACCCCGCCTTCCTTCCACTACAGACTGATACACTCTTGAAGTCATTCTGTTTCGCTCCATTCTCTCTACATGTCCGAACCACCTCAACAACCCTTCCTCAGCCCTCTGGACAACAGTTTTGGTAATCCCGCACCTCCTCCTAACTTCCAAACTACGAATTCTCTGCATTATATTCACACCACACATTGCCCTCAGACATGACATCTCCACTGCCTCCAGCCTTCTCCTCGCTGCAACATTCATCACCCACGCTTCACACCCATATAAGAGCGTTGGTAAAACTATACTCTCATACATTCCCCTCTTTGCCTCCAAGGACAAAGTTCTTTGTCTCCACAGACTCCTAAGTGCACCACTCACTCTTTTTCCCTCATCAATTCTATGATTCACCTCATCTTTCATAGACCCATCCGCTGACACGTCCACTCCCAAATATCTGAATACGTTCACCTCCTCCATACTCTCTCCCTCCAATCTGATATTCAATCTTTCATCACCTAATCTTTTTGTTATCCTCATAACCTTACTCTTTCCTGTATTCACCTTTAATTTTCTTCTTTTGCACACCCTACCAAATTCATCCACTATCCTATTCTCCGTCTTACTCTTAATTCTTTCAATTATAACTCTACCATACACTTTACCAGGTACACTCAACAGACTTATCCCCCTATAATTTTTGCACTCTCTTTTATCCCCTTTGCCTTTATACAAAGGAACTATATATATATATATATCCCCACCTGCTTTTAACATTTCTATCTTTATCCCATCAATCCCAGCTGCCTTACCCCCTTTCATTTTACCTACTGCCTCATGAACTTCCCCCACACTCACAACTGGCTCTTCCTCACTCCTACAAGATGTTATTCCTCCTTGCCCTATACACGAAATATATATATATATATATATATATATATATATATATATATATATATATATATATATATATATATAGATATATCATGTCATGTTTCGAGTCATGTTTCACTACGTAGCTTTCCATGAAGCTTTACACATTGTCCTAATTATAGCTGGTTCCACAGTTCTCGGCTGTCTTTCCACTGACTACAATGGCAGGGTAAATGAACTGGTTTAGAGTCAGTATCTCTGGTCAGTATATTGCAGACAAGACTTACATGTTGCTCCTGGTCCTCTACCAGTGTTGGCATCAACTGCAACACAGGGACTGCCGTGCTCAACACAACACACCTGTACAACACAAAATTTGTTAAATTACTCATCCGACACTAAATCACGTTATTAAAGATAATTTACTGTAATAAATGAGTAAAAATGTTAATCTTTGATAGAGAGCAACAAACGAAATTAAAATTTTCAGTGGTATTGCTGGGGACTATCTCGAACTTTAGGACCATGTCTCCCCTAACATTCATTTCATGCTTCAACACGAGACTCGGCTTCTTTGGTTACTGGTGTGAAGTCATGTCCTAGATCATTTATGAAATGCTTCCAAATGTCTTAATAACTTCAACCTGTCACACAGTTAGCATTAAGAAAAACAAGAGAATTTAACGGATATAAAGCACAATGAGAGCAAACACCTGTCAGTCCGTTACCTTATAAAAGAACCTAATCGTAAAATGACGGCCCATTATCATGAGAGGATAACTTAATACCTGTCACTCCATTACCATAAGATAATAACTTGACACCTGTCAATCCGATACCATGAAAAGATAATTTAACACCTGTCACGCTATTATCCTACTGTAAGTGTTTGATTAAAGTCAAGAAACTCCTCTACCTTTTATATCTATTATCTGCCTCAGTGCAGGAGGCAATGATGTTGGCAGAGGTAGGAGTGAAGACCTGATCAGCATGTATAAGACAGCAATAGAGATAATTAGGAAGAAGGGTGGGAACCCTGTGATATGTGGCAATTTGCCGAGGAGAGGAGTTGGAAATGAATGGTTGTCCAGGGCAAATGGTGTCAATTGCTGGCTGGACAAACACTGTAAGGAAAATGCTGTAACATTCACAGACAACTGGAACCTCTTCTATGGCAGAAATGGCATGTATGGGGATATGGCATGTATGCCAATGATGGGGTTCACTTATCTAGGTTTGGGGTGTGAGCACTGGCCAAAGCAGTGGAGGGAGCTGTTAGGTCTTCTAACTAGAAATACTTAGTGGTATGGATTTTGTGGGAAAGCAATCAACTCTCAGAGTAGTACTAGTGTGAGTTTTATGGAAACCAGTTACAGTCAGAATGAGCTAGATTTATTGATGAATATTGGAAAACCATTGGCACTAAGTGAAAAGGACAGAAACAGGAATAATGGAAGAACAGAAATGAGCAGGAAGAGAAAAGAGAATATAGGTTTGCTAAATTTATATTATACTAATTGTCGTAGTGCTAGAAATAAGATGGACGAATTGAGATTAGTTGCAAGTGCGAGTAACTCTGATGTATTTGCCATAACTGAGACGTGGTTTAATACGAGAAATCGGGACAGGCCTGCTGAATGTCTCATTCAGGGTTTCAAATTGTTCCAAGTAGAGAGAGGTATCAGAGAGAAGGGTGGAGTGGCACTGTATGTCCGAGATCGCTTGAATTGTTGCATAGAAATGAGTATAAAATTTGAAATAACAAATACTGAGTATGTCTGGGTAGAATTTTCAGAAGGGCATGAAAAATTGATTTTAGGCGTGATATACCGTCCCCCAAACGTGGACTTTAACTTCAGTCACATTGATTGGAATTCCTTGACTGGGAATTTGGAATCTAACGA
The DNA here is from genome assembly GCF_038502225.1 of Cherax quadricarinatus. Taxonomy (NCBI): domain Eukaryota; kingdom Metazoa; phylum Arthropoda; class Malacostraca; order Decapoda; family Parastacidae; genus Cherax; species Cherax quadricarinatus. The sequence goes on along the minus strand of NW_027196658.1, from coordinate 43,926 downwards.
CTTCTTAGAGGTAGTTCATGATTGTTTTCTAAAACAGTTTGTGACAGAACCTACAAAGGGAAATAACCTTCTTGATTTGGTTCTGGCAAACAACGAAACCCTTGTTAATAATTTAGAAATTGCAGAGGAACTTGGGGCTAGCGACCACAAATCAATTACCTTTAGCATTGAATGGAAGTATGATAGTAGGGATAACTCAATAACGGTCCCAGATTTTCGCTTAGCAAATTACAATGGGCTTAGAGAACACTTATCATCTGTTGACTGGGATAACGAAGATAGCTATCAATATGACAGCATTCTAAACACTATACATGCTGCCCAAAGAACATTTATCCCGTATGAAGAAATTAGATCGAATAGAAATGACCCGAAATGGATGAATAATAGGCTCAAATATCTTTTAGAGCAGAAAAAAGGAATTTATAGGCACATCAAAAGAAGTGAGGATCATCTTATGAAACAGAATATTTACATTAAGAGGGACGTTAAAAAGGGGATAAGAAAAGCTAAACGGGACTATGAAATTAAAGTTGTTAGGGATTCGAAAACTAACACAAAATATTTTTTCCAGGTTTATAGAACAAAAGTTAGAGATAAGATAGGTCGGCTTAAAAATAACTCTGGGCATCTTACTGACAAAGAGAATGAAACGGCTTGATTTTTAATAATTATTTTCTCTCGGCTTTCACTCAGGAAGACACTAATAATATCCCAATAATTAGGTTTTATAGTGGGCCTGAAGAGGATAAATTATGTAATATCGCAGTCAATAGCAAAATGTTTATCAAACAGACAGATCGATTGAAGCAAAATAAATCCCTAGGCCCTGATGAACTTTTTTCAAAGGATCGTAAAGAGTGCAAAATGGAACTTTGTGAACCATTGACAAATATTTTTAATATTTCTCTTCAAACAGGTGTAGTGTCTGATATGTGGAAAAATGGCCAATGTATTCCTATTTTTAAAGCAGGGGACAAGTCGTTACCGTCAAAACCCGCCCAATAAGCCTGACCTCAATTGTAGGCAAATTTCTAGAGTCAATTATAGCTGATATTATAAGAAGCCATCTTGATAAACATAATATGATTAATGATTCTCAGCATGGATTCACGAGGGGTCGCTCCTGCCTAACTAATTTATTAACCTTCTTCAGTAAAGCTTTGGAGGTTGTTGATCACGATATGAATTCAGTATTGTTTATTTAGATTTTAGTAAGGTTTTTGATAGAGTACCGCACCAAAGACTGTTAAAGAAAGTGGCAGTTCATGGCACTGGGGGAAAAGTACTGTCATGGATCGAGTCATGGCTCATGAACAGGAAGCTGAGAGTGTGCATATGTGGGGTAAAATCTGAGTGGGGATCTGAAACAAGTGGCGTTCCACAGGGATCAGTCTTAGGCCCGTTGTTGTTTATAACATATATCGATGATCTTGATGAGGGAATTACTAGTGATATGAGCAAATTCGCCGATAACACGAAAATAGGTAGGATAATTGATTCAAACGTAGATATCAAGGAACTTCAGGAGGATTTAGACAAACTCTATTTCTGGTCAGAAAAGTGGCAGATGCAGTTCACTGTAGATAAATGCAAGGTTCTGAAGCTCGGGAGTATCCATAATCCTAGCACTTATAACCTAAATAATGTAGAACTTATCCATTCAGATTGTGTGAAAAGGACTTGAACTCGAGTTCTAACCCCACTCGTGGTATGGTTTATAATGGTAAGCAGCAACCTTAAACCAAGGCAGCAGTGCATAGGCGTGCGTAATAAGGCAAAGAGATAACTGGGATTTATATCAAGAAGTGTGTGTAAGTAACAGAAGTCCAGCGGTTATACTACAGCTCAGTTCGCAGTTACACAGCTCAGTTCTGGTCTCCATATTACAGAATGTATAAAAATTCGTTAGAAAACATAGCAATAGAAATTTTCCGTGTGAAGAAAGATTGAAGTCCCTTAAATTACATTCACTTGTAAGGCGAAGAATGAGGGAAGACATGATCGAAGTGTATAAGTGGAAGATGGATATTAACAAGGGTTCGAGGATATCCTTCCAAGAGAGAACCCGCAATAATGGATTGAAATTAGTTAAGGTTAGATTTAGAAAGGAAATATGAAAGTACTGGTTTAGAAATAGGGTAGTTGATGCAGTGGCGTCGTAACGGGGGGTCGGGGGGGGCGCCCTGGGTGACACCATCAAGGGGTGACACCATAGAGCCTCTATAGAAGGGTTGGACTTGAGTGGGACTTGCGCATGAGTAAATAGAATTATCAAAGCTTATTGCTTGGGTAGCGTTTATTCTGTTAGTGGGTTGGATTTTTGAAGAACCTGCCTAGTATGGGCCAACAGGCCTACTGCAATATTCCTCCTTTCTTATGTTCTTTCCAATGTTTCCCACAGAATGGGAATGGGTGACTATTACTAACGAGATGAGTATGGGATTACATCAGAATACAGAATAGGTATTGTGTCACCCCTCTGGTGGCTATCATCCACCAGAGGGGTATTTATTTGGCTGTCACCCACCAATGGGGTATGTAGGTGGCTATCACCCTCCAAAGGGTATGTAGGTGGCTATAATCTACCAATGGGGCATGTAGGTGGTTATAACCCACTAGTGGAGTATGGGGTGACTTCCATTAACAAGATGTAGGCATGGAGTAATAATTTACAATATTGTTCTTAGATGTAAACATGACGCTCACAATACTCACATTAAAACACAGAAACACACAATTTTCACGTGCATGGTTGAAGATAGTGGCTAGCGTGTTGACGATTGCTCTGTAACTTAACGTTGACCAGACTGAAGCCAGTCCTCTACTGTCAGCACACCATCCCCGGCCTTAATATGTACCAGACCTGAACTCTCTCCTCCCAGCCACCACTCGTACTACTATTACGTCGCTTCCATGTGTATGACGTCATACCGCTTCTGTGACGCCATTCTCTCTCTATGTCATGGACGGTCATCGACTCCGTGTACTCAACAATACATGGTTGCAGGGGTCAATTCACAGCTGTTGGTCCTGTGTATGTGTGTGCATTCATATGTTTGCAGATCCTGTCGCAGCATCTTAACTTTTCACTTGCAGATTCATTCCCTCGTTAACATAATCGTATCTGCACTTAAACACTAAATGGAACCTGCCTCCACCATTGCTTCATCGAGATTATTTCACTTACCCGCTTCTCTGAGACTGACGAAATTCTTCCAGATAACCCTCTCAACTGCACTAATCAAGAATGTTGTGCAGATGCGTCTCAACAAACCTGTTCGGCGGTGGCAGAGTTACTCGAATATAAATTTAAAAATATTCCTTTATTTATTTAGCTTAAAGATATTTATTAATAGGAAAATAATACTGAAAATTCGTTCCCAATTACTAAATGTGTCTAATTACTAGAAGTAAATGTGTTGTAAACTTGTAATTGATAGGAATTTATAGAAATTTACAAACTGAAACTTGATTTACACTGATGAAACTAAAGAAATCAGTCACTTTACAATGTTTTCTTTCATGTTTTTATAAACGAAAAGTCATGAATGATGTCCAATTCTTAATTTGTATATTAAATATTAAAGCATTTATAATTGCTGATAGTGTATCAAATATGGGTTCCTGTGGTGATGAATACTTGCCACCGGATGCACAGGATGCAGAGATGTCAAGTGATGATGTGGAGGAAGAAAGGAAAGAAAGGCCAGCCAAAAAGCAGAAAGTAATGAGGAAAAAGTAAACTTTTAGGATTGAGGAATACCCGGATGAGGAAGAGATCCATGAGAATATTGCTCTTCAAGTTTCATCTCAGTGGACCGTAGATGACTGATAGAAATTGTTTCTCAGACTTCCATCTTGCCATTTAGCAATATAGAATCATTGGTCTTCCAAATGAATCTCAGGAATATAGGGATTGAAACTTGCATCACTTTGCAATTTGGCATTGTTGATATTTGCTTCCTTTTTATATTTTTGTAACAATTAAAAAATGTTTTGATACAAGTTCCATTTATGTTTTTTATATTGTCTGTTTGTATATTAAATTTAAAAAATTGTTTTGGTGTGTTTTATTAACAATTGCAAGTTTGCAACATAATTTTTTTTTAGTCCCTTTGTCGGGAGCATTAAAGATATTTATTAATAGGAAAATAATACTGAAAATTCGTTCCCAATTACTAAATGTGTCTAATTACTAGAGGTAAATGTGTTGTAAACTTGTAATTGATAGGAATTTATAGAAATTTACAAACTGAAACTTGATTTACACTGATGAAACTAAAGAAATCAGTCACTTTACAATGTTTTCTTTCATGTTTTTATAAACGAAAAGTCATGAATGATGTCCAATTCTTAATTTGTATATTAAATATTAAAGCATTTATAATTGCCGATAATGTATCAAATATGGGTTCCTAGCCGGATTTAGGCATAAGCAAATGAAAATATGTGAAACCATAAGTTGTAGCTTCTTTAGTTTATGCCTAAATTCAGGTCTGGAACTGCTGCAGTGTTCCGTCAATGATGTGTTCTTGTACACCAAGTGGAAGATGGCAGCATACACCAAGTGGAAGATGGCAGCATACACCAAGTGGAAGATGGCAGCATACACCAAGTCATTCTTCCGCCCCCCAGATCCAACACTGCCACCACCACTGAACAAGTCGTCACTCAGCAAACTATGACTCTAAACTGGACTAAGTAAGACTAAGAACTAGACTAAATATAACTAAGACCTGGACCAAGAATGAATAGGAACAGGATTAAATATGACTAAGACACGTGTCAGAAAAACAAATCCTTTTTCTACTCACAAAGACTACTCGCTCATCTCTCCACACCAGTGAGACGAATAACATTGTTGTTGATACACAATATTGCCACCCACACCTGACATAGAAACAAGGGTTTCCTTTGATTGAAATCCCAAACCGGAGAGTCTCCCTCCCAGGTAACTTTCCTAGAAAGAGGGTCCCCACTCCAGTAAATTCCCAAGCACAAGAGCACCACTCCTCAGGTAACTTCCCAACAGAAATGTCCACAGTAACTTCCCCATCACGGGGGTCCCCAGAAACTTCCGCAGCATGAGAGTTCCAAGTAAGTTCTCTAGCAGCAAAGTCTCCAGCAACTTCCCCAGCAGGAAAGTCACCAGAAACTTCACCAACAGGAGTCCCTCTCCCGGGTAACTTCCCGAGCAGGAAAGTCCCCCCTCCAATAACTTCCCAAGCAGGAGAGTATGCCTTCCATTCAAGTTCCCACCAGAAGAGTCCCCTTTTCAGGTAACTTCTCACGAGGAGAGTTCCCCCTCCTAGGTAACCGCCCCAGCAGGAGAGTCCCCCTCCTGTAACTTCCCACCTGAAAAGTCCCCCTTCCCATTAAACTTCCCACCTGAAGAGTTACAACTCCCAGTTAACTTCCAAGGAGGAGAGTTCCTCTCCGAGTTAACCAACAAATATTGTCTAGATATTAAGTTAGCTTAATCACGTTGTCAGGGTAAACTTATACAAAATAAAATAAAAACATTACTATAATAATAATAATAATAATAATAATAATAATAATAATAATAATAATAATAATAATAATAATAATAGTGATAACAATTAAAATAATAAGTAATAATAATAATTTTATTGTTATTATTATTATTATTATTATTATTATTAGTAGTAGTAGTAGTAGTAGTAGTAGTAGTAGTAGTAGTAGTAGTAGTAGTAGCAGTATATAGAATCTAGTTATGACTTCCATATCTGGTAACCACTAAGGCAAGCCCAGTGGATATTATTTTATTCTTGGGTAAGCGCTAAGATTGTAGTCATATATGGAGAAGGCAGTAGGTGATGTATGATCAAGGGGGAGAAAGGGCATCTCCAATTTCCTGAATCAAGAACCCTTCATCTATTTCATGATGACTGGTCGTAAGCTGATGTCACAACTAGACCAGTGGAAGCTGCTGTTACCACTAGACCAGTTGTACGTGCTGTTACCACTAGACCAGTGGTAGGTGCTGTCACCACTAGACCAGTGGTAGGTGCTGTCACCACTAGACCAGTGGTAGGTGCTGTCACCACTAGACCAGTGGTAGGTGCTGTCACCACTAGACCAGTGGTAGGTGCTGTCACCACTAGACCAGTGGTAGGTGCTGTTACCACTAGACCAGTGGTAGGTGCTGTCACCACTAGACCAGTGGTAGGTGCTGTCACCACTAGACCAGTGGTAGGTGCTGTCACCACTAGACCAGTGGTAGGTGCTGTTACCACTAGACCAGTGGTAGGTGCTGTCACCACTAGACAAGTGGTAGGTGCTGTTACCACTAGACCAGTGGTAGGTGCTGTCACCACTAGACCAGTGGTAGGTGCTGTTACCACTAGACCAGTGGTAGGTGCTGTCACCACTAGACCAGTGGTAGGTGCTGTCACCACTAGACCAGTGGTAGGTGCTGTCACCAGTGGTAGGTGCTGTCAGGTGCTGTTACCACTACCACTAGACCAGTGGTAGGTGCTGTCACCACTAGACCAGTGGTAGGTGCTGTCACCACTAGACCAGAGGTAGGTGCTGTCACCACTAGTTACCAGTGGTAGGTGCTGTCACCACTAGACCAGTGGTAGGTGCTGTTACCACTAGACCAGTGGTAGGTGCTGTCACCACTAGACCAGTGGTAGGTGCTGTCACCACTAGACCAGTGGTAGGTGCTGTCACCACTAGACCAGTGGTAGGTGCTGTCACCACTAGACCAGTGGTAGGTGCTGTCACCACTAGACCAGTGGTAGGTGCTGTCACCACTAGACCAGTGGTAGGTGCTGTCACCACTAGACCAGTGGTAGGTGCTGTCACCACTAGACCAGTGGTAGGTGCTGTCACCACTAGACCAGTGGTAGGTGCTGTCACCACTAGACCAGTGGTAGGTGCTGTCACCACTAGACCAGTGGTAGGTGCTGTCACCACTAGACCAGTGGTAGGTGCTGTCACCACTAGACCAGTGGTAGGTGCTGTTACCACTAGACCAGTGGTAGGTGCTGTCACCACTAGACCAGTGGTAGGTGCTGTTACCACTAGACCAGTGGTAGGTGCTGTTACCACTAGACGGAGTGGTAGGTGCTGTCACCACTAGACCAGTGGTAGGTGCTGTTACCACTAGACCAGTGGTAGGTGCTGTCACCACTAGACCAGTGGTAGGTGCTGTCACCACTAGACCAGTGGTAGGTGCTGTCACCACTAGACCAGTGGTAGGTGCTGTCACCACTAGACCAGTGGTAGGTGCTGTCACCACTAGACCAGTGGTAGGTGCTGTCACCACTAGACCAGTGGTAGGTGCTGTCACCACTACACCAGTGGTACCACTAGACCAGTGGTAGGTGCTGTCACCACTAGACCAGTGGTAGGTGCTGTCACCACTAGACCAGTGGTAGGTGCTGTCACCACTAGACCAGTGGTAGGTGCTGTCACCACTAGACCAGTGGTAGGTGCTGTCACCACTAGACCAGTGGTAGGTGCTGTCACCACTAGACCAGTGGTAGGTGCTGTCACCACTACACCAGTGGTAGGTGCTGTCACCACTAGACCAGTGGTAGGTGCTGTCACCACTAGACCAGTGGTAGGTGCTGTCACCACTAGACCAGTGGTAGGTGCTGTCACCACTAGACCAGTGGTAGGTGCTCTCACCACTACACCAGTGGTAGGTGCTGTCACCACTAGACCAGTGGTAGGTGCTGTCACCACTAGACCAGTGGTAGGTGCTGTCACCACTAGACCAGTGGTAGGTGCTGTCACCACTAGACCAGTGGTAGGTGCTGTCACCACTAGACCAGTGGTAGGTGCCACTAGACCAGTGGTAGGTGCTGTCACCACTAGACCAGTGGTAGGTGCTGTTACCACTAGACCAGTGGTAGGTGCTGTCACCACTAGACCAGTGGTAGGTGCTGTTACCACTAGACCAGTGGTAGGTGCTGTCACCACTAGACCAGTGGTAGGTGCTGTCACCACTAGACCAGTGGTAGGTGCTGTCACCACTAGACCAGTGGTAGGTGCTGTCACCACTAGACCAGTGGTAGGTGCTGTCACCACTAGACCAGTGGTAGGTGCTGTCACCACTAGACCAGTGGTAGGTGCTGTCACCACTAGACCAGTGGTAGGTGCTGTCACCACTAGACCAGTGGTAGGTGCTGTTACCACTAGACCAGTGGTAGGTGCTGTCACCACTAGACCAGTGGTAGGTGCTGTCACCACTAGACCAGTGGTAGGTGCTGTCACCACTAGACCAGTGGTAGGTGCTGTCACCACTAGACCAGTGGTAGGTGGACCAGTGGTAGGTGCTGTCACCACTAGACCAGTGGTAGGTGCTGTCACCACTAGACCAGTGGTAGGTGCTGTCACCACTAGACCAGTGGTAGGTGCTGTCACCACTAGACCAGTGGTAGGTGCTGTTACCACTAGACCAGTGGTAGGTGCTGTCACCACTAGACCAGTGGTAGGTGCTGTCACCACTAGACCAGTGGTAGGTGCTGTCACCACTAGACCAGTGGTAGGTGTCACCACTAGACCAGTGGTAGGTGCTGTCACCACTACCCAGTGGTAGGTGCTGTTACCACTAGACCAGTGGTAGGTGCTGTCACCACTAGACCAGTGGTAGGTGCTGTTACCACTAGACCAGTGGTAGGTGCTGTCACCACTAGACCAGTGGTAGGTGCTGTCACCACTAGACCAGTGGTAGGTGCTGTCACCACTAGACCAGTGGTAGGTGCTGTCACCACTAGACCAGTGGTAGGTGCTGTCACCACTAGACCAGTGGTAGGTGCTGTTACCACTAGACCAGTGGTAGGTGCTGTCACCACTAGACCAGTGGTAGGTGCTGTCACCACTAGACCAGTGGTAGGTGCTGTCACCACTACACCAGTGGTAGGTGCTGTCACCACTAGACCAGTGGTAGGTGCTGTCACCACTAGACCAGTGGTAGGTGCTGTCACCACTAGACCAGTGGTAGGTGCTGTCACCACTAGACCAGTGGTAGGTGCTGTCACCACTAGACCAGTGGTAGGTGCTGTTACCACTAGACCAGTGGTAGGTGCTGTCACCACTAGTGTGGTAGGTGCTGTCACCACTAGACCAGCGGTAGGTGCTGTTACCACTAGACTAGTGGTAGGTGCTGTCACCACTAGACCAGTGGTAGGTGCTGTCACCACTAGACCAGTGGTAGGTGCTGTCACCACTAGACCAGTGGTAGGTGCTGTCACCACTAGACCAGTGGTAGGTGCTGTCACCACTAGACCAGTGGTAGGTGCTGTCACCACTAGACCAGTGGTAGGTGCTGTCACCACTAGACCAGTGGTAGGTGCTGTCACCACTAGACCAGTGGTAGGTGCTGTCACCACTAGACCAGTGGTAGGTGCTGTCACCACTAGACCAGTGGTAGGTGCTGTCACCACTAGACCAGTGGTAGGTGCTGTCACCACTACACCAGTGGTAGGTGCTGTCACCACTAGACCAGTGGTAGGTGCTGTCACCACTAGACCAGTGGTAGGTGCTGTCACCACTACACCAGTGGTTCCTAGCCTTCATAAGGTGACTACTGAATCCTCTCAGTTGTTTTATTTTATCATATTTGATTACATCATAAACAAGAAGAAAAGTGAAGTAAATATATCACAACGTAATGAGAAAATCTTATATCCTCTCATATTATAATCAGTAAAAATGCATTTGTCAGCTTAACTATTGACTTTTGTTGACGCTTATTAGTTAAGCTGACACGAGGGACTTTACTTGAGGAATATCTTCACACAACTCATCGCTGACATCAAAACAGTTTCTAAACTTTGTTTTTATGTGCAGAAGTATTGAAAAAAATATCTCACACAAATAGGTGGCCACAAAATGCGCGAGAAACTAAATCTTTTTGTATTACGAGCGGGACGTTTTGATTTTATTAAAATTCTACTCGGATTTCATCATTAACATTCATTTCTACCTGATAATCTTTCATTATATCATCCACAGAATCCAGATTAAAAATAAATGGGTTCCTCATCCATCCCTCAGCCACAAAAACCTCTGAGTGATGAAATTAAAAATGCATAAATTTTCTTTTTATATTAAAAATAATTATTTATTGTTAATAATAAATTTAATAAATATTTTATTCCACACTAACATCAGTATAAACATCACATTACTTGAATTTAACACTACAGATCTGTTACACCGATATCCACATCACTAATAATTTTGAAATTTGTATTTTAATACCTGCAAGTTGATGAGAGGTGAGAAAGACACATAAGTGGGAGTCATTGACCAGTGTGCTTCTGTCTTATTGTGGGAGTCATTGACCAGTGTGCTTCTGTCTTATTGTGAGAGTCACTGACCAGTGTGCTTGTGTCTTACTGTGAGAGTCACTGACCAGTGTACTTGTGTCTTATTGTGGGAGTCATTGACCAGTGTGCTTGTGTCTTATTGTGGGAGTCATTGACCAGTGTGCTTGTGTCTTACTGTGGGAGTCATTGATCAGTGTGCTTGTGTCTTATTGTGGGAGTCATTGACCAGTGTGCCTGTGTCTTACTGTGGGAGTCATTGATCAGTGTGCTTGCGTCTTATTGTGGGAGTCATTGGCCAGTGTGTTTGTGTCTTCTTGTGGGAGTCATTGACCAGTGTGTTTATGTCTTATTGTGGGAGTCATTGACCAGTGTGCTTGTGTCTTATTGTGGGAGTCACTGACCAGTGTGCTTGAGTCTTACTGCGGGAGTCATTGACCAGTGTGCTTGTGTCTTATTGTGTGAGTCATTGACCAGTGTGCTTGTGTCTTATTGTGAGAGTCACTGACCAGTGTGCTTGTGTCTTATTGTGGGAGTCATTGACCAGTGTGCTTGTGTCTTATTGTGAGAGTCACTGACCAGTGTGCTTGTGTCTTATTGTGGGAGTCATTGACCAGTGTGCTTGTGTCTTATTGTGGGAGTCATTGACCAGTGTGCTTGTGTCTTATTGTGGGAGTCATTGACCAGTGTGCTTGTGTCTTATTGTGGGAGTCATTGACCAGTGTGCTTGTGTCTTATTGTGGGAGTCATTGACCAGTGTGCTTGTGTCTTATTGTGGGAGTCATTGACCAGTGTGCTTGTGTCTTATTGTGGGAGTCATTGACCAGTGTGCTTGTGTCTTATTGTGGGAGTCATTGACCAGTGTGCTTGTGTCTTATTGTGGGAGTCATTGACCAGTGTGCTTGTGTCTTATTGTGGGAGTCATTGACCAGTGTGCTTGTGTCTTATTGTGGGAGTCATTGACCAGTGTGCTTGTGTCTTATTGTGGGAGTCACTCACCAGTGCGTTTGTATATTATTGTGGGAGTCATTGACCAGTGTGCTTATTTCTTATTGTGGGAGTCATTGACCAGTGTGCTTGTGTCTTATTGTGGGAGTCATTGACCAGTGTGCTTGTGTCTTATTGTGGGAGTCATTGACCAGTGTGCTTGTGTCTTATTGTGGGAGTCATTGACCAGTGTGCTTGTGTCTTATTGTGGGAGTCATTGACCAGTGTGCTTGTGTCTTATTGTGGGAGTCATTGACCAGTGTGCTTGTGTCTTATTGTGGGAGTCATTGACCAGTGTGCTTGTGTCTTATTGTGGGAGTCATTGACCAGTGTGCTTGTGTCTTATTGTGGGAGTCATTGACCAGTGTGCTTGTGTCTTATTGTGGGAGTCATTGACCAGTGTGCTTGTGTCTTATTGTGGGAGTGATTGACCAGTGTGTTTATATTATTGTGGGAGTCATTGACCAGTGTGCTTGTGTCTTATTGTGAGAGCCACTGACCAGTGTGCTTGTGTCTTATTGTGAGAGCCACTGACCAGTGTGCTTGTGTCTTATTGTGGGAGTCATTGACCAGTGTGCTTGTGTCTTATTGTGAGAGCCACTGACCAGTGTGCTTGTGTCTTATTGTGGGAGTCATTGACCAGTGTGCTTGTGTCTTATTGTGGGAGTCATTGACCAGTGTGCTTGTGTCTTATTGTGGGAGTCATTGACCAGTGTGCTTGTGTCTTACTGCGGGAGTCATTGACCAGTGTGCTTGTGTCTTATTGTGTGAGTCATTGACCAGTGTGCTTGTGTCTTACTGCGGGAGTCATTGACCAGTGTGCTTGTGTCTTATTGTGGGAGTCATTAACCAGTGTGCTTGTGTCTTATTGTGGGAGTCATTAACCAGTGTGCTTGTGTCTTATTGTGGGAGTCATTAACCAGTGTGCTTGTGTCTTATTGTGGGAGTCATTAACCAGTGTGCTTGTGTCTTAGTGTGGGAGTCATTGACCAGTGTGCTTGTGTCTTATTGTGAGTCATTGACCAGTGTGCTTGCGTCTTATTGTGAGTCATTGACCAATGTGCTTTTGTCTTATTGTGAGAGTCATTGACCAGTGTGCTTGTGTCTTATTGTGAGTCATTGACCAGTGTGCTTGTGTCTTATTGTGAGTCATTGACCAGTGTGCTTGTGTCTTATTGTGAGTCATTGACCAGTGTGCTTGTGTCTTATTGTGAGTCATTGACCAGTGTGCTTGTGTCTTATTGTGAGTCATTGACCAGTGTGCTTGTGTCTTATTGTGAGAGTCATTGACCAGTGTGCTTGTGTCTTATTGTGGGCGTCACTGACCACTATGCTTGTGTCTTATTGTGGGAGTCATTGACCAGTGTGCTTGTGTCTTACTGTGGGAGTCACTGACCAGTGTGCTTGTGTCTTACTGTAGGAGTCACTGACCAGTGCGCTTGTGTCTTACTGTGGGAGTCATTGACCAGTTTGTTTGTGTCTTATTGTGGGAGTCATTGACCAGTGTGCCTGTGTCTTACTGTGGGAGTCATTGATCAGTGTGCTTGTGTCTTATTGTGGGAGTCATTGGCCAGTGTGTTTGTGTCTTATTGTGGGAGTCATTGACCAGTGTGTTTGTGTCTTATTGTGGAGTCATTGACCAGTGTGCTTGTGTCTTATTGTGGGAGTCATTGACCAGTGTGCTTGTGTCTTATTGTGAGAGTCATTGACCAGTGTGTTTATGTCTTACTGTGGGAGTCATTGACCAGTGTGCTTGTGTCTTATTGTGAGTCATTGACCAATGTTCTTTTGTCTTATTGTGAGTCATTGACCAATGTGCTTTTGTCTTATTGTGAGTCATTGACCAGTGTGCTTGTCTTATTGACCAGTGTGCTTGTGTCTTACTGTGGGAGTCATTGGCCAGTGTGCTTGTGCCTTATTGTTAGAGTCACTGACCAGTGTGCTTATGTCTTACTGTAGGAGTCATTTACCAGTGCGCTTGTGTCTTACTGTGGGAGTCATTGACCAGTGTGCCTGTCTTATTGTGGGAGTCATTGACCAGTGTGCTTGTGTCTTATTGTCGGAGGTATTGATCAGTGTGCTTGTATCTTATTGTGGGAGTCACTGACCAGTGTGTTTGTTTCGTATTGTGGGAGTCATTGACCAGTGTGCCTGTCTTATTGTGGGAGTCATTGACCAGTGTGCTTGTGTCTTATTGTCGGAGGTATTGATCAGTGTGCTTGTGTCTTATTGTGGGAGTCACTGACCAGTGTGTTTGTGTCGTATTGTGGGAGTCATTGACCGGTGTGCTTGTATATTATTGTGAGAGTCATTGACCAGTTCACTTGTATATTATTGTGGGAGTCATTGACCAGTGTGCTTGTATATTATTGTGGGAGTCATTGACCAGTGTGCTTGTATATTATTGTGGGAGTCATTGATCAGTGTGCTTGTGTCTTATTGTGAGTCACTGACCAGTGTGCTTGTGTCTTGTGAGTCATTAACCAGTGTGCTTTTGTCTTATTGTGAGTCACTGACCAGAGTGCTTGTGTCTTATTGTGAGTCATTGACCAGTGTGTTTGTGTCTTATTGTGAGTCATTGACCAGTGTGCTATTATCTTATTGTGAATCATTGACCTGTGTGCTTGTGTCTTATTGTGGGAGTCATTGACCAGTTTGATTGTGTCTTATTGTTGGAGTCATTGAGCATTGTACTTATTATGATTATTATTATTATTTTCATAGTGTCTTCTATGGATGCCACTCTCATGAAGGTTCTAGATAGAGTGCTATCGTCTATGTCACATTCTGTTGGTGGAGGAACAGAGATCTTCACTGTAGACTCTTGATTTTACTCTGTTTAGTATTACTCTCTGGGTTCTGTTATTTAAGAAGTTAAATATCCATCTGCCGATCTAAGGGGAAGATTGAGGTAGGAATATTACAAGAGAAGGAGGAGGAACAGCAGGAAGCGATACGGACTTTAAAAGGAGGTTGAAAAGGAAGGAACAAGAGAAGACTGTGATAGGAAGGAAAGAGGTAGAGGGAGGTAGGACAGAATGTGAGGTAGCAGAAGAGGGGGGGGTGAAGGAAGGTCAGCGGACGGTAAATACCAAGAGTTTTTATTGGTTCAAGTGACGTCATTGCAGAGGATAGAGCAGGTGACGTCACTTTAGTGGAGAGGTGACGTCAGTGCTGGGCACTGCGGGGCCACTAGGGAAAGGGGAGGTCACCAGTGGAAGGGGAGTCTCCTGGGAAGACGGACGTCGCTTGGGGATGAAGGCATATTGCTGTCACCTGGAAAAGGGGGCGTCACCTGGAAAAGGTGGGTGTCACCTAGAGAAGAGGGCGCTACCTTATGAACGAGGAGTCATCTGGGGAGATTGGCGTCACCTGGAAAGGGAGGCGTGAATTGATGTAAAGCAGGTGTGCGAAGTTTCTCAATCCTAACACTTTTATTTTTAATGCATGGTAAAACTACAGTATTCTTATCACTAATGTGCTTGATATTTATTTTGGTTTTTGTTGCATCTGGCAAAGATTTACAGCTGCAGTAAGAAAAGGTATCTATAAACATCGTCTCTGGTTTTATTTAATACGTTCCCAGCCCATGTTACATGAAATGAACTCAATTTAGTTCACACTTGTACTAAACAGTCATATTCAATAATGAGAAATTATGTTGAGAAATTGCATTACCAGCTAAGTTTAAATATAGGGAAACTTAACTTAGAAAGACAGCTCATCGCCTGCACTGCCGCCCCTGCAGACGAGGTCTTGAGAAGCTGTCGAAGTCATCTCTCAACGGGCTGTAAAGAGTTATAATTTGTAAGATTATAAATTACCCCTAGGGGGTGTTATGTCAGCATATTTCATTCACTGATGGCTGACAAACTTACGTGTGTGGACTCAAAGGTCCGCATATCACCGGGGTTTATGATAAGTGACTAACTCACGATTTTATACTCAACTGCACAGTCAATAGTAGCACATCACGAGTTAGAACACTTACCTGGGTGTATGTATCTGACCCGTAATTACGCCCGGATATCCGTTGAGTTGATTGAAGAATAGTGTTCTTTGAAGAATGTCGCATTACACTCTGTTGGATCGCAACACTCGTTGTTACACTGTTCGTCAATAATTGTTCACACAATATCACTGAAGAAGCTGATCACACTTCTCTGTAAGTGTTTATTGTGTTTTGTGAGACACTTTGTTCACACTAACGCACAGATCGTTCTTTGTTGGTTATCCTGGCGTCAGTGTCACTCTCAGTAGAGTCAAAAGTAATCTGAAGACGCCACAATGCCCCACGCCGTCACTGCCCCCAGCACAAATGAAAAGCTGACCTAGTACTTTTGCTTCCTTGCCACTTCCTCGATGAAGCAAAGCAGAATGTTTAAATCTTGCTGTCTTAAGCATAGACAACAATGTCTACTATCTTTACTATGGTAATAAAGTGGGAGCAGGATTTTCCTTAATTGTCCTGCTAAGGTAAGAGATGTACTGTCTCTTATTAAAATACACTCTGCAACACTGGACTGCAAGGAGTGGCGGTCGCTTGACCACAGGTCGTATACTTGTACTGCATCTGGGATCAATTACTCGCTGTAGCAGTAAACAAGACGCTTGCCCCTTCTGAGAGGGCCGGGCCCCTCAGGGCTGAAAGGGCTGAAAGGGGCTGAAGGGGGCTGATACCCCCCTCCTGGAGAAAATTTCTCCACACTGGGGGGCGGCGGAGGTTCGCTGCAGGTGAACTATTCATCACTTAACATTAATTTGATTTTCTCACTCGCCACCACTGCTGCTTGTCTTTTCTGAACATTTCATATATTGTTTAAAAAATACTTGAAACATTTAGAAAAAAATAGAAAAATATGCGAAAATTATATTTTATTGCATATTTTGACGATTTAGAGCGTTTTGAATGCATTTCGGATAAATCACATTTTCTCGCTAAAATAAATTTATTTTCACACTTTTAAATCATAATTCCTGCTGCAATTGAATTTTATGCTAAAAGTAGGCAAAATTATGATATTTTTGAAAAACATATTTTAAATAAAAAATTGAAGTTTTTAAAAAAATGTTTGAAAAATCTTTGAATCGTGGAAATATGCCCAAAAATATGATTTTTCGATTATATTTCAAAATTTACCTATATTTTACACATTTTTAAAAAATCCCAATAAAATCGATAAAAATCAATATTAATTCTGAATATTTCATATATTTTTTAAAAAATACCTGAAACATTAGGAAAACTCAGAAAAGTGTCCTAAAATTATATTTTATTGCAGATTTCGAGGATTTAGAGCGTTTTGAATACTCTTTTGACGAACCACATTTTTTAGCTAAAATTCTTAGAGTTTCGCAGATTTAAATCAGAATTATTGTCGCAATTGAATTTCATGCGAAAATAAAGTAAGATTATTCTATTTTTGTGAAGTACTTAGGAAATATATATTTCAAATAATTTTTTTGTTTTTTTTCTCGAAAATTCTTTGAATCGTTGAAATATGCCAAAAAATATGATTTTCGATGATATTTCAAGATTTACCTAAATTTTACACATTTTTAAAAAATCCCAATAAAATAGACGAAAATCAATGCTAATTCTGAATATTTCCCATATTTAAAAAAAAATACTTGAAACATTAAAAACATAGAAAAATATGCTTAAATAACATTTTATTGCATATTTCGATGATTTAGAGCGTTTTGAATGCATTTTCGATAAATCACATTTTTTCGCTAAAATATGTAGATTTTCACACTTTTAAATCAGAATTCGTGCTGCAATTGAATTTTATGCTAAAAGTAATCAAAACTATGATGTTTTTGTAAAGTACTTTGAAAATACATGTTTTCAATAAAAAAAATTTTTTTCAAAAAATCTTTGAAAATTCCTTGAATCGTCGAAATATGCCAAAAATATGATTTTCGATGATTTTTCAAGATTTAGATATCTTTTGCAGATTTTTGAAAAATACAATAAAATTCGATAAAAATCTATATTAATTCTGAATATTTCATATATTGTTTAAAAAATACTTGAAAGATTAAGAAAAAATTAGAAAAATATGCTAAAATGAAATTTTATTGCATATTTCGACGATTTATAGCGTTTTGAAAGCTTTTCCTATAAATCATATTTTTTCGCTAAAAAATATAGATTTTCACACTTTTAAATCAGAATTGTTGCTGCAATTGAATTTTATGCTAAAAGTAAGCAAAATTATGCTATTTTTGTGAAGTACTTTAAAAATATGTTTTAATAAAAAATTTATGTTTTTCAAAAAAACTTTGAAAAATCCTTGAATCGTCGAAATATGACAAAAAAAAATATGCTTCTCGATGATATTTCAAGATTTATCTATATTTTACACATTTTTAAAAAATCCCAAGAAAATCGATAAAAATCAACATTAATTCTGAATATTTGATATATTTTAAAAAAAATACCTGAAACATTAAAAACTCAGAAAACTGTGATAATTTATATTTTATTCCATATTCGGACGATTTGGAGCGTTTTGAATACTTTTTTTAGCGAACTACGTTTTTTAGCTTAAATTCTTAGATTCTCGCACTTTTAAATCAGAACTACTCCTGAAAAATCCTTGAATCGTCGAAATATGCCAAAAAATATGATTTTCGATGATTTTTCAAGATTTAGATATCTTTTGCAGATTTTTGAAAAACCTAATAAAATTCGATAAAAATCTATATTAATTCTGAATATTTCCTACATTGTTTAAGAAATACTTGAAACATTAAGAAAAAATTAGAAAAATATGCTAAAATGACATTTTATTGCATATTTCGACGATTTATAGCATTTTGAAAGCTTTTCCTATAAATCACTTTTTTTGCTAAAATACATAGACTTTCAGACTTTTAAATCAGAATTGTTGGTGCAATTAAATTTCATGCTAAAAGTAAGCAAAATTATGCTATTTTTGTGAAGTAATTTAAAAATACGTCTTTTAATAAAAAAAAGATGTTCTTCCAAAAAATCTTTGAAAAATCCTTGAATGGTCGAAATGTGACAAAAAAAATAATGCTTTTCGATGATATTTCAAGATTTACCTATATTTTACACATTTTTAAAAAATCCCTAGAAAATCGATAAAAATCAACATTAATTCTGAATATTTGATATATTTTTAAAAAAATACCTGAAACATTAAAAAACTCAGAAAACTGAGGTGATTTATATTTTATTCCGAATTCGGACGATTTCGAGCGTTTTGAATACTTTTTTAACGAACCACGTTTTTCAGCTAAAATTCTTAGATTTTCGCACTTTTAAATCAGAACTATTCCAGCACTTGAATTTATTGGTAAAAGAAAGCAAAATTATGCTATTTTTGTGAAGTACTTTGTAAAAGCACAAAAAATCCTTCAAAAAGCCTTGAATCCTCGAAATATGAAAAAAAATCGATAGAACCCATTATTAACTTTGAATGTTTCATATTTTTGAAAAAATAATACCAAAACCATTTTAAAACTCAGGAAAATGTGCTAAAATGACATTTCATTGCATATTTAGACGACTTAGAATGTTTTGAATGTTTTTTTGACAAACCACATTTTTTCGCTAAAATATATAGATTTTCACACTAAAATCTATTATATATTTTAGCGAAAAAATTCAGAATTCCTGCTGCAATTGTATTTTAAGCTAAAAGTAGGCAAAATTATCCTATTTTTGTGAAGTACTTTGAAAATACATATTTTTAATAAAAAAAATTGTTTCTAAAAAAATCTTTGAAGAATCCTTTAACCGTGAAAATATGCCCAAAAATATTATTTTCAGTGATATTTCAAGATTTACTTATATTTTACACATTTTTAAAAAATCCAAATAAAATCGATAAAAATCAATATTATTTCCGAATTTTTTATATATTTAAACGTTGAAAAAATTAGAAAAATATGCTTAAATGACATTTTATTGCATATTTCGACCATATAGAGCTTTTTGAATGCATTTTCGATAAATCACATTTTTTTTTGCTAACATAAATAGATTTTCACACTTTTAAATCAGAATTCCTGCTGCAATTGAATTTTATGCTAAAAGTAGGCAAAATTATACTCTTTTCGTGAAGTACTTTAAAAATACTTATTTCAAATAAAAAAAATTGTTTTTCTAAAAATCTTTGAAAAATCCTTGAATCGTCGAAATATGACAAAAAATATGATTTTTTGATGATTTTTCAAGATTTACATGTTATATTGATTCTGAACATTTCATATATTGTTTAAAAAATACTTGAAACATTAAGAAAAAATTAGAAAAATATGCGAAAATGACATTTTATTGCATATTTCGACGATTTAGAGCGTTTTGAGTGCATTTCCGATAAATCACATTTTCTCGCTAAAATAGATTTTCACACTTTTAAATCATATAACCGGCTGCATTTGAATTTTTTGCTAAAAGTACTCAAAAATTATGATAGTTTTGTGAAGTACTTAGGAAATACATATTTTAAATAAAAAATTGAAGTTTTTCAAAAAATGTTTGAAAAATCCGTGAATCGTGGAAGCCCAAAAATATGATTTTTCGATTATATTTCAAGATTTACCTATATTTTACACATTTTTAAAAAATCCCAATAAAATCGATAAAAATCAATATTAATTCTGAATATTTCACACATTTTTTAAAAAATACCTGAAACAGTAGGAAACCTCAGAAAACTCTCATGAAATGATATTTTGTTGCATATTTCGACGATTTAGAGCGATATGAATACTTTTTTGACGAACCTCATTTTTTAGCTAAAATTCTTAGATTTTCGCACCTTTGAATCAGAATTACTGCCGTAATTGAATTTCATGCTAAAAGAAAGTAAAATTATGCTATTTTTCTGAAGTACTTTGTATAAACATATTTAAAAAAATTAGAATTACCGCTGCAAATGAATTTTATGCTAAAACTAAGCAAAATGATGCTATTTTTGTGAAGTACTTTGAAAATACATATTTTAAATAAAAAAAAATGGTTTCCCAAAAAATCTTTGAAAAATCCTTAAATCGTCGAAATATGGCAAAAAAACATGATTTTCGATGATATTTCAAGATTTACCTATATATAACACATTTTTAAAAAATCCCAATAAAATCGATAAAAATCAATATTAATAATGAACATTTCATACATTTAAAAAAAAATACTTGAAACATTAAAAAAATTAGGAAAATATGCTTAAATAACATTCTATTGCATATTTCGATGATTTAGAGCGTTTTGAATGCATTTTCGACAATTCACAATTTTTCGCTAAAATATATAGATTTTCACACTTTTAAATCAGAATTCCTTCTGGCATTGAATTTTATGCTAAAAATTTGCAAAATTATGCTCTTCTCATGAAGTACTTCGAAAATTCTAATTTTTTTTGAAAAACCCTCAAATTTTGATTTAAAATATGTATTTCCTAAGTACTTCACAAAAATATCATAATTTTGCCTACTTTTAGCATAACTTTCAATTGCAGCACTAATTCTGATTTAAAAGCGAAAAAAAATGTGATTTATCGGAAATGCGTTCAAAACGCACTATATCGTCGAAATGTGCAATAAAATGTCATTGTAGCATATTTTTGTTATTTTTTTCTTAATGTTTCAAGTAATTTTTGAACAAAATATGAAATATTCAGAACTAATATAGATTTTTATCCATTTTTATTGTTTTTTTTTTTTAAATCTACAAAACATATGTAAATCTTGAAAAATCATATTTTTTGACATATTTCGACGAATCAAGGATTTTTCAAAGATTTTTTGAAAAACAATTTTTTTATTTAAAATATATATTTTCAAAGTACTTCATGAAAAGTAATTTTTAGCATGAAATTCAATGCCAGAAGGAATTCTGATTTAAAAGTGTGAAAATCTATATATTTCAGCGAAAAATTGTGAATTGTCGAAAATGCATTCAAAACGCTCTAAATCGTCGAAATGTGCAATAAAATGTCATTTAAGCATATTTTCCTAATTTTTTTAATGTTTCAAGTATTTTTTTTTAAACGTATGAAATGTTCATTATTAATATTGATTTTTATCGATTTTATTGGGATTTTTTAAAAATGTGTTATATATAGATAAATCTTGAAATATCATCGAAAATCATATTTTTTTGCCACATTTCGACGATTCAAGGATTTTTCAAAGATTTTTTGAGAAACCATTTTTTTTCATTTAAAATATGTATTTTCAAAGCACTTTACAAAAATAGCATCATTTTGCTTACTTTTTGCATAAAATTCATTTGCAGCGGTAATTCTGATTTAAAAGTCAGAAAATCTAAGAATTTTTGCTAAAAAATGTGGTTCGTCAAAAAAAAAATTCAAAATGCTCTAAATCGTCGAAATATGCAATTACATATCATTTTAGCAGTGTTTTCTGAGTTTTTTTTAATGTTTCAGATATTTTTTAAAAAAGATATATGAAATGTTCAGAATTAATATTGATTTTTATCGATTTTATTGGGATTTTTTAAAAATGTGCAAAATTTATATTAATGTTGAAAAACCATCGAAAATCGTATTTCTTTGCAAATTTGACGATACTACAAAGTGCTTCACAAAAATAGCATAATTTTACTTTCTTTTAGCATGAAATTCAATTACGGCAGTAATTCTGATCCAAAGGTGCGAAAATCTAAGAATTTTAGCTAAAAAATGAGGTTCGTCAAAAAAGTATTCATAAAGCTCTAAATAGTCGAAATATACAATAAAATATCATTTTAGAACAGTTTTCTGAGTTTACCTACTGTTTCAGGTATTTTTTAAAAAATGTGTGAAATATTCAGAATTAATATTGATTTTTATCGATTTTATTGGGATTTTTTAAAAATGAGTAAAATATAGGTAAATCTTGAAATATAATCGAAATATCATATTTTTGGGCATACTTCCACGATTCAAGGATTTTTCAAACATTTTTTGAAAAACTTCAATTTTTTATTTAAAATATGCATTTCCTAAGTACTTCACAAAAATATCATAATTTTGCCTACTTTTAGCAAAAACTTCAATTGCAGCAGGAATTATGATTTAAGAGTGTGAACATCTATTTATTTAAGCGAGAAAATGTGATTTATCGGAAATGCACTCAAAACGCTCTAAATCGTCGAAATATGCAATAAAATATCATTTTCGCATATTTTTCTAATTTTTTCTTAATGTTTCAAGTATTTTTTAAACAATATATGAAATATTCAGAATCAATATAGATTTTTATCGATTTTTATTGATGTTTTTATAAATATGCAAAACATATGTAAATCTTGAAAAATCATAGAAAAATCATATTTTTTGGCATATTTCGACGATTCAAGGATTTTTCAAAGATTTTTTGAAAAAATTGTTTTTATTTGAAATAAGTATTTTTAAAGTACTTCACGAAAAGAGTATAATTTTGCCTACTTTTAGCATAAATCAATTGCAGCAGGAATTCTGATTTAAAAGTGTGAAAATCTATTAATGTTAGAAAAAAAAATGTGATTTATCGAAAATGCATTCAAAAAGCTCTATATCGTCGAAATATGCAATAAAATGTCATTTAAGCATATTTTTCTAATTTTTTCAATGTTTCAAGCATTTTTTTTAAATATATAAAAAATTCAGAATTAATATTGATTTTTATCGATTTTATTTGGATTTTTTAAAAATGTGTAAAATATAGATAAATCTTGAAATATCACTGAAAATATTATTTTTTTGCATATTTCCACGGTTAAAGGATTCTTCAAAAAATTTTTTAAAAACATTTTTTTTATTTAAAATATGTATTTTCAAAGTACTTCTCAAAAATAGGATAATTTTGCCTACTTTTAGTATAAAATTCAATTGCAGCAGGAATGTTTTGTCAAAAAAGCATTGAAAACATTCTAATTCGTCCAAATATGCAATGAAATGTCATTTTAGCACATTTTTCTGAGTTTTAAAATGTTTTAGGTTTTTTTTTTTTTTCAAAAATATGAAACATTCAAAATTAATATTGAGTTTTATTGATTTTTTTTTCTTTTTTTTCATATATCGAGGATTCAAGGCTTTTTGAAGGATTTTTTGAAAGCTTCATTTTTTATGTAAAATGTGCTTTTACAAAGTACTTCACAAAAATAGCATAATTTTGCTTTCTTTTACCAATAAATTCAAGTGCTGGAGTAGTTCTGATTTAAAAGTGCGAAAATCTAAGAATGTAAGCTGAAAAACGTGGTTCGTTAAAAAAAGTATTCAAAACTCTCCAAATCGTCCGAATACGGAATAAAATATAAATTACCTCAGTTTTCCGAATTTTTTAATGTTTCAGGTATTCTTTTTTTTTAAATTTCAAATATTCAGAATTAATGTTGATTTTTATCGATTTTCTTGGGATTTTTTAAAAATGTGTAAAATATAGGTAAATCTTGAAATATCAACGAAAAGCATATTTATCTTAACATATTTCGACGATTCAAGGATTTTTCAAAGATTTTTTGAAAAACATCAATTTTTTATTGAAATATGTATTTTTAAATTACTTCACAAAAATAACAATCGTCTAAATATGCAGTAAAACATCATTTTCCATATTTTTCAATTTTTTCAATGCTTTTGGTATTTTTAAAAAATATATGAAATATTTGAAATACCTGAAATGTATGAAATACCTGAAGCATTGAAAAAATCGAAAAATATGTAAAATGATGTTTTACTGCATATTTCGACGATTTGGAGCATTTAGAACAGTTTTCAGACAAACCTGATTTTTTAGCTGAAATTCATGGATTTTCAAAATTTTTTATCATAATTACTAATGAAATTGAAATTTTCGAGGCTTTTCTACATTTTAAAGCATATTACGTATTTCTGAAAAAACCCATAAAATTTCGATGAAATTCAGATATAATTTTGAATATTTCATATATTTTTTAAAAATACCAAAAGCATTGAAAAAATCGAAAAAAATGGCAAAATGATGGTTCACTGCATATATAAACGATTTAGAGCATTTAGAACACTTTTCAGACAAACCTGATTTTTTAGCTAAAATTCATGGATTTTCAAACTTTTTTATCAGAATTACTGATGGAATTGAACTTTACTGAAAGTAACTTAAATATGACATTTTAGTGTATTATTGTGTCAATATATATTTCAAGTGTGAAAATCCATGTATTTTAGCTAAAAAGTAAGGTTTAACTGAAAAGTGCTCTAAATGCTGAAAATCGTCGAAATATGCAGTAAAACATCATTTTACCATATTTTTCGATTTTTTCAATGCTTTTGCTATTTTTAAAAATACCTGAAGCATTGAAAAAAATCGAAAAATATGGTAAAATGATGTTTTACTGCATATTTCGACGATTTAGAGCATTTAGAACACTTTTCAGACAAACCTGATTTTTTAGCTAAAATTCATGGATTTTCAAAGATTTTTTATCAGAATTACTGATGGAATTTAATTTTATGCTGAAAGTAACTTCAATATGACATTTTAGTGTAGTATTGTGTCAATAAATATTTCAAGTGAGAAAATCCATGTGTTTTAGCTAAAAAGTTAGGTTTAATTGAAAAGTGCTCTAAATGCTGAAATTCTTCGAAATATGCAGTAAAACGTCATTTTACCATATTTTACGATTTTTTCAATGCTTCAGGTATTTTTCAAAAATAGCAAAAGCATTGAAAAAATCGAAAAATATGGTAAAATGATGTTTTACGGCATATTTCGATGATTTGGATCATTTAGAGCACTTTTCAAACAAACCTTTCTTCCTGGCTAAAATACATGGATTTTCACACTTGAAATATATGTTGACAAAATCCTACATTAAGTGTCATGTTTAAGTTACTTTCAGCATAAAATTAAATTCTGTCAGTAATTCTGATAAAAAAGTTTGAAAATCCATGAATTTTAGCTAAAAAATCGTGTTTGTCTGAAAAGTGTTCTAAATGTGAAAATCGTCAAAATATGCAGTAAAACATCATTTTAGGATATTTTACGATTTTTTCAATGCTTCAGGTATTTTTCAAAAATAGCAAAAGCATTAAAAAAATCGAAAAATATGGTAAAATGATGTTTTACTGCATATTTCCATGATTTGGAGCATTTAGAGCACTTTTCAATCAAACCTTTCTTTCTGGCTAAAATACATGGATTTTCACACTTGAAATCTATATTTACAAAATATTACATTGTCACACTTAAGTTACTTTCAGCATAAAATTCAATTCCGTCAGTAATTCTGATAAAAAAGTTTGAAAATCCATGAATTTTAGCTAAAAAACCGGGTTTGTCTGAAAAGTGTTCTAAATGCTCTAAATCGTCTAAATATGCAGTAAAACATCATTTTCCATATTTTTCAATTTTTTCAATGCTTTTGGTATTTTTTAAAAAATATATCAAATATTTGAATTACCTGAAACGTATGAAATATTTGAAATACCTGAAATGTATGAAATACCTGAAGCATTGAAAAAATCGAAAAATATGGTAAAATGATGTTTTACTGCATATATAAACGATTTAGAGCATTTAGAACACTTTTCAGACAAACCTGATTTTTTTTGTTAAAATTCATTGATTTTCAAACTTTTTATCAGAATTACTGATGGAATTGAATTTTATGCTGAAAGTAACTTACATATGACATTTTAGTGTATTATTGGGTCAATATATATTTCAAGTGTGAAAAAGTAAGCTAAAAAGTAAGGTTTAACTGTAAAGTGCTCTAAATGCTGAAAATCGTCGAAATATGCATTAAAACATCATTTTACCATATTTTTCGATTTTTTCAATGCTTTTGCTATTTTTAAAAATACCTGAAGCATTGAAAAAATCGAAAAATATGATAAAATGATGTTTTGCTGCATATTTCGACGATTTAGAGCATTTAGAACACTTTTCAGACAACCCTGATTTTTTAGCTAATATTCATGGATTTTCAAAGTTTTTTATCAGAATTACTGATGGAATTTAATTTTATGCTGAAAGTAACTTCAATATGACATTTTAGTGTATTATTGTGTCAATAAATATTTCAAGTGTGAAAATCCATGTATTTTAGCTAAAAAGTAAGGTTTAACTGAAAAGTGCTCTAAATGCTGAAAATCGTCGAAATATGCAGTAAAACATCATTTTACCATATTTTACGATTTTTTCAATGCATAAGGTATTTTTCAAAAATACCAAAAGCATTGAAAAATCGAAAAATATGGTAAAATGATTTTTTACTGCATATTTCGACGATTTTGAGCATTTAGAGCACTTTTCAAACAAACCTTTCTTTCTGGCTAAAATACATGGATTTTCACACTTCAAATCTATGTTGACAAAATATTACATTGTGTCATACTTAAGTTACTTTCAACATAAAATTAAATTCCGTCAGTAATTCTGATAAAAAAGTTTGAAAATCCATGAATTTTAGCTAAAAAATCGGGTTTGTCTGAAAAGTGTTCTAAATGCTCTAAATCGTCTAAATATGCAGTAAAACATCATTTTGCCATATTTTTCAATTTTTTCAATGCTTTTGGTATTTTTAAAAAATATATGAAATATTTGAAATACCTGAAATGTATGAAATACCTGAAGCATTGAAAAAATCGAAAAATATGGTAAAATGATGTTTTACTGCATATTTCGACGATTTGGAGCATTTAGAACACTTTTCAGACAAACCTGATTTTTTAGCTGAAATTCATGGATTTTCAAACTTTTTTATCAGAATTACTAATGAAATTGAAATTTTCAAGTGCTTTTAAGTTACATTTTAAAGCATATTATATATTTTTCTGAAAAAGCCCATAAAATTTCGATGAAACCATGAAATTTAGCTAAAAAATCGTGTTTGTCTTTTGAATATTTCATATTTTTTAAAAATACCAAAACCATTGAAAAAATCGAAAAATATGGTAAATGATGTTTACTGCATATTTCGACGATTTAGAGCATTTAGAACACTTTTCAGACAAACCTGATTTTTTAGCTAATATTCATGGATTTTCAAAGTTTTTTATCAGAATTACTGATGGAATTTAATTTTATGCTGAAAGTAACTTAAATATGACATTTTAGTGTAGTATTGTGTCAATAAATATTTCAAGTGTGAAAATCCATGTTTTAGCTAAAAAGTTAGGTATAATTGAAAAGTTCTCTAAATGCTGAAAATCGTCGAAATATGCAGTAAAACATCATTTTACGATATTTTACGATTTTTTCAATGCTTCAGGTATTTTTCAAAAATAGCAAAAGCATTGAAAAAATCGAAAAATATGGTAAAATGATGTTTTACTGCATATTTCCATGATTTGGAGCATTTAGAGCACTTTTCAAACAAACCTTTCTTTCTGGCTAAAATACATGGATTTTCACACTTGAAATCTATGTTGACAAAATATTACATTAAGTGTCATACTTAAGTTACTTTCAGCATAAAATTCAATTCTGACCAGAATTTTAGCTAAAAAAAACCGGGTTTGTCTGAAAAGTGTTCTAAATGCTCTAAATCGCCTAAATATGCAGTAAAACATCATTTTGCCCTATTTCTCGATTTTTTCAATGCTTTTGGTATTTTTAAAAAATATATGAAATATTTGAAATATCTGATATGTATGAAATGACTGAAGCATTGAAAATATCGAAAAATATGCTAAAATGATGTTTTAATGCATATTTCGACGATTTGGAGCACTTAGAACACTTTTCAGACAAAGCTGATTTTTTAGCTAAAATTTATGGAATTTCAAACTTTTTTTTTGAGAATTACAAATGGAATTGAAATTTTCAAGGCTTTTTAACATTTTAAAGCATATTACATATTTTTCAAAAAGCCCATAAAATTTCGATGAAATTCAGAAATAATTTTAAATATTTCATGTATTTTTTAAAAATACCAAAAGCATTGAAAAAAATCGTAAAAATGGTAAATGATGTTTTACTGCATATTTCGACGATTTAGAGTACTTAGAACACTTTTCAGACAAACCTGATTTTTTAGCTAAAATTCATGGATTTTCAAACTTTTTTATCAGAATTACTGATGGAATTGAATTTTATGCTGAAAGTAACTTAAATATGACATTTTAGTGTAGTATTGTGTCAATATATATTTCAAGTGTGAGAATCCATATATTTTAGCTAAAAAGAAAGGTTTGTTTGAAAAGTGCTCTAAATGCTCCAAATCGTCGAAATATGCAGCAAAACATCACTTTATCATATTTTTCGATTTTTTCAATGCCTTTGCTATTTTTAAAAATACCTGAAGCATTGAAAAATGGAAAAATATGGTAAAATGATGTTTACTGCATGTTTCGTCGATTTTCAGCGTTTAGAGCACTTTTCTGTAGCTAAACTACATGTATTTTCACACTTGAAATATTTATTGACACAATGCTACACTAAAAATGTCACATTTAAGTTACTTTCAGCATAAAATTGAATGCCATCAGTAATTCTGATAAAAAAGTTTGAAAAACCATGAATTTTAGCAAAAAAATCAGGTTTGTCTGAAAAGTGATCTAAATGCACTAAATCGTCGAAATATGCAGTAAAACATCATTTTACAATATTTTTCATTTTTTCAATGCTTCAGGTATTTTCAAAAATAGCAAAAGCATTGAAAAAAATCGAAAAATATGGTAAAATGATTTTGTAATGCATATTTCGACGATTTGGAGCATTTGGAGAACTTTTCAAACAAACCTTACTTTTTAGCTAAATTACATGGATTTTTACACTTGAAATATTTATTGCCACAATACTGCACTATAATGTCATATTTAAGTTACTTTCAGCATAAAATTGAATTCCATCAGTGATTCTGATAAAAAAAATTTCAAAATCCTTGAATTTTAGCTAAAAAAAAACAGGTTTGCCTGTAAAGTCGTCCAAATGCTCTAAATCGACGAAATATGGTGTAAAACATCATTTTGCCACATTTATTAATTTTTTCAATACTTTTGGTATTTTTAAAAAAATATATGAAATATTCAAAATTGTTCCTGAATTTCATCGAAATTTTATGGGTTTTTTGAAAAATATGAAACATACTTTAAAATGTTGAAAGCCTCGAAAATTTCAATTCATTAGTAATTCTGATAAAAAAGTTTGAAAATCCATGAATTTTAGCTAAAAAATCAAGTTTGTCTGAAAAGTGTTCTAAGTGCTCCAAATCGTACAAATATGCAGTAAAACATCATTTAACCATATTTTTCCATTTTTTGAATGCTTCAGGTATTTCATATATTTCAGGTATTTCATGAATTTCATATATTTTTTGAAAATACCAAAAGCATTGAAAAAATCGAAAAATATGGCAAAATGATGTTTTACAGCATATCTAAACGATTTAGAGCATTTAGAACACTTTTCAGACAAACCTGATTTTTTAGCTAAAATTCATTGATTTTCAAACTTTTTTATCAGAATTACTGATGGAATTGAATTTTATGCTGAAAGTAACTTAAATATGATATTTTAGTGCATTATTGTGTCAATATATATTTCAAGTGTGAAAATCCATGTATTTTAGCTAAAAAGTAAGGTTTAACTGTAAAGTGCTCTAAATGCTGAAAATCGTCGAAATATGCAGTAAAATATCATTTTACCATATTTTTCGAATTTTTCAATGCTTTTGCTATTTTTAAAAATACCTGAAGCATTGAAAAAAATCGAAAAATATGATAAAATGATGTTTTCCTTCATATTTCGACGATTTCGAACATTTAGAACACTTTTTAGACAAACCTGATTTTTTAGCAAAAGTTCATGGATTTTCAAACTTTTTTATAAGAATTAGTAATGGAATTTAATTTTATGCTGAAAGTAACTTAAATATGACATTTTAGTGTCAATAAATATTTCAAGGGTGAAAATCCAGGTGTTTTACCTAAAAAGTTAGGTTTAATTGAAAAGTGCTCTAAATGTCGAAAATCGTCGAAATATACAGTAAAACATCATTTTACCGCATTTTACGATTTTTTCAATGCTTCAAGTATTTTCAAAAATAGCAAAAGCATTGAAAAAATCGAAAAATATGGTAAAATGATATTTTACTGCATATTTCGATGACTTGGAGCATTTAGAGCACTTTTAAAACAAACCTTTCTTTCTGGCTAAAATACGTCGATTTTTACACTTGAAATATATGTTGACAAAATTCTACTTTAAGTGTCATATTTAAGTTACTTTCAGCATAAAATTAAATTCCGTCAGAAATTCTGATAAAAAAGTTTGAAAATCCATGAATTTTTGCTAAAAAATCGGGTTTGTCTAAAAAGTGTTCTAATTGCTCCAAATCGTCTAAATATGCAGTGAAACATCATTTTGCCATATTTTTTCGATTTTTCAATGCTTTTGGTATATTTAAAAAATATATGAAATATTTGAATTACATGAAACGTATGAAATATTTGAAATACCTGAAATGTATGAAATACCTGAAGCATTGAAAAAATCGAAAAATATGGTAAAATGATGTTTTACTGCATATTTCGACGATTTGGAGCATTTAGAACACTTTTCAGACAAACCTGATTTTTTTTAGCTAAAATTCATGGATTTTCAAACTTATTTATCAGAATTACTAATGAAATTGAAATTTTCGAGGCTTTTCAACATTTTAAAGCGTATTACATATTTAAAAAAAAAAACATAAAATTTCGAAGAAATTCAGAAATAATTTTGAATATTTCATATATTTTTTTAAAAATACGAAAAGCATTGAAAAAAATCGAAAAATATGGTAAATGATGTTTACTGCATATTTCGACGATTTAGAGCATTTAGAACACTTTTCAGACAAACCTGATTTTTTAGCTAAAATTCATGGATTTTCAAACTTTTTTATCAGAATTACTGATGGAATTGAATTTTATGCTGAAAGTAACTTAAATATGACATTTTAGTGTAGTATTGTGTCAATATATATTTCAAGTGTGAGAATCCATATATTTTAGCTAAAAAGAAAGGTTTGTTTGAAAAGCGCCCTAAATGCTCCAAATCGTCGAAATATGCAGCATATTTTTTCGATTTTTTCAATGCTTTTGCTATTTTTAAAAATACCTGAAGCATTGAAAAATGGAAAAATATGATAAAAGGATGTTTACTGCATGTTTCGTCGATTTTCAGCGTTTAGAGCACTTTTCAATTAAACCTTACTCTTTAGGTAAAATACATGGATTTTCACACTTGAAATATTTGTTGACACAATACTACACTAAAAATGTCACATTTAAGTTGCTTTCAGCATAAAATTGAATGCCATCAGTAATTCTGATAAAAAAGTTTGAAAATCTATGAATTTTAGCTAAAAAAAAAGGTTTGCTGAAAAGTGGTCAAAATGCAGTAAAACATCATTTTGCCACATTTATTGATTTTTTCAATACTTTTGGTATTTTTAAAAAAATATATGAAATATTCAAAATTGTTCCTGAATTTCATCGAAATTTTATGGGTTTTTTGAAAAATATGAAACATACTTTAAAATGTTGAAAGCCTCGAAAATTTCAATTCATTAGTAATTCTGATAAAAAAGTTTGAAAATCCATGAATTTTAGCTAAAAAATCAAGTTTGTCTGAAAAGTGTTCTAATTGCTCCAAATCGTACAAATATGCAGTAAAACATCATTTAACCATATTTTTCGATTTTTTGAATGCTTCAGGTATTTCATATATTTCAGGTATTTCAAATATTTCATATATTTTTTGAAAATACCAAAAGCATTGAAAAAATCGAAAAATATGGCAAAATGATGTTTTACAGCATATCTAAACGATTTAGAGCATTTAGAACACTTTTCAGACAAACCTGATTTTTTAGCTAAAATTCATTGATTTTCAAACTTTTTTATCAGAATTACTGATGGAATTGAATTTTATGCTGAAAGTAACTTAAATATGACATTTTAGTGCATTATTGTGTCAATATATATTTCAAGTGTGAAAATCCATGTATTTTAGCTAAAAAGTAAGGTTTAACTGAAAAGTGCTCTAAATGCTGAAAATCGTGGAAATATGCAGTAAAACATCATTTTACCATATTTTTCGATTTTTTCAATGCTTCAGGTATTTTTCAAAAATAGCAAAAGCATTGAAAAAATCGAAAAATATGGTAAAATGATGTTTTACTGCATATTTCCATGAATTGGAGCATTTAGAGCACTTTTCAAACAAACCTTTCTTTCTGGCTAAAATATATGGATTTTCACACTTGAAATCTATGTTGACAAAATGTTACATTAAATGTCATACTTAAGTTACTTTCAGCATAAAATTCAATTCCGTCAGTAATTCTGATAAAAAAGTTTGAAAATCCATGAATTTTAGCTAACAAACAGGGTTTGTCTGAAAAGTGTTCTAAATGCTCTAAATCGTCTAAATATGCATTAAAACATCATTTTCCATATTTTTCTATTTTTTCAATGCTTTTGGTATTTTTATAAAATATATGAAATATTTGAAATACCTGAAATGTATGAAATACCTGAAGCATTGAAAAAATCGAAAAATACGCTGAAATGATGTTTTACTGCATATTTCGACGATTTGGAGCATTTAGAACAGTTTTCAGACAAACCTGATTTTTTTAGCTGAAATTCATGGATTTTCAAACTTTTTTATCAGAATTAATAATGAAATTGAAATTTTCGAGGCTTTTCTACATTTCAAAGCATATTACATATTTTTCAAAAAACCCATAAAATTTCGATGAAATTCAGAAATAATTTGAAATATTTCATATATTTTTCAAAAATACCAAAAGCATTGAAAAAATCGAAAAAAATGGCAAAATGATGGTTCACTGCATATATAAACGATTTAGAGCATTTAGAACACTTTTCAGACAAACCAGATTTTTTAGCTAAAATTCATGGATTTTCAAACTTTTTTATCAGAATTACTGATGGAACTGAGCTTTACTGAAAGTAACTTAAATATGACATTTTAGTGTATTATTGTGTCAATATACATTTCAAGTGTGAAAATCCATGTATTTTAGCTAAAAAGTAAGGTTTAACTGAAAAGTGCTCTAAATGCTGAAAATCGTCGAAATATGCAGTAAAACATCATTTTACGATATTTTACGATTTTTCAATGCTTCAGGTATTTTTAAAAAATAGCAAAAGCATTGAAAAAATCGAAAATATGGTAAAATGATGTTTTACTGCATATTTCCATGAATTGGAGCATTTAGAGCACTTTTCAAACAAACCTTTCTTTCTGGCTAAAATACATGGATTTTCACACGTGAAATCTATGTTCTAAATGCTCTAAATCGTCTAAATATGCAGTAAAACATCATTTTCCATATTTTTCAATTTTTTCAATGCTTTTGGTATTTTTAAAAAATATATGAAATATTTGAAATAACTGAAATGTATGAAATACCTGAAGCATTGAAAAAATCTATAAATATGTAAAATGATGTTTTACTGCATATTTCGACGATTTGGAGCATTTAGAACAGTTTTCAGACAAACCTGATTTTGTAGCTGAAATTCATGGATTTTCAAAATTTTTTATCATAATTACTAATGAAATCGAAATTTTCGAGGCTTTTCTACATTTTAAAGCATATTACATATTTTTCGAAAAACCCATAAAATTTCGATGAAATTCAGAAATAATTTTGAATATTTCATATATTTTTTAAAAATACCAAAAGCATTGAAAAAAAATCGAAAAAAAATGGCAAAATGATGATTTACGATTTAGAGCATTTAGAACACTTTTCAGACAAACCTGATTTTTTAGCTAAAATTCATGGATTTTCAAACTTTTTTATCAGAATTATTGATGGAATTGAATTTTATGCTGAAAGTAACTTAAATATGACATTTTGGTGTAATATTTTGTCAATATGTACGACAATTGTGAAAATCCATAAATTTTAGCTTAAAAGTAAGGCTTAACTGAAAAGTGCTCTAAATGCTGAAAATCGTCGAAATATGCAGTAAAACATCATTTTCCCACATTTTTCGATTTTTTCAATGCTTTTGCTATTTTTAAAAATACCTGAAGCATTGAAAAAAATCGAAAAATATGATAAAATGATGTTTTACTGCATATTTCGACGATTTCGAGCATTTAGAACACTTTTCAGACAAACCTGATTTTTTAGCTAAAATTCATGGATTTTCAAACTTTTTTATCAGAATTATTAATGAAATTGAAATTTTCGAGGCTTTTCAACATTTTAAAGCATATTACATATTTTTCAAAAATCCCATAAAATTTCGATGAAATTCAGAAATAATTTTAAATATTTCATGTATTTTTTAAAAATACCGAAAGCATTGAAAAAATCAATAAATGTAGCAAAATAATGTTTTACTGCATATTTCGACGATTTAGTGCATTTAGAAGACTTTTCATACAAACCTGATTTTTTAGATAAAATTCATGGATTTTCAAAGTTTTTTATCAGAATTAGTAATGGAATTTAATTTGATGCTGAAAGTAACTTAAATATGACATTTTAGTGTAGTATTGTGTCAATAAATATTTCAAGGGTGAAAATCCAGGTGTTTTAGCTAAAAAGTTAGGTTTAATTGAAAAGTGCTCTAAATGCCGAAAATCGTCGAAATATGCAGTAAAACATCATTTTACCACATTTTACGATTTTTTCAATGCTTCAAGTATTTTCAAAAATAGCAAAAGCATTGAAAAAATCGAAAAATATGGTAAAATGATATTTTACTGCATATTTCGATGACTTGGAGCATTTAGAGCACTTTTAAAACAAACCTTTCTTTCTGGCTAAAATACGTCGATTTTTACACTTGAAATATATGTTGACAAAATTCTACTTTAAGTGTCATATTTAAGTTACTTTCAGCATAAAATTAAATTCCGTAAGAAATTCTGATAAAAAAGTTTGAAAATCCATGAATTTTTGCTAAAAAATCGGGTTTGTCTAAAAAGTGTTCTAAATGCTCTAAATCGTCTAAATATGCAGTGAAACATCATTTTGCCATATTTTTTCGATTTTTCAATGCTTTTGGTATTTTTAAAAAATATATGAAATATTTGAATTACATGAAACGTATGAAATATTTGAAATACCTGAAATGTATGAAATACCTGAAGCATTGAAAAAATCGAAAAATATGGTAAAATGATGTTTTACTGCATATTTCGACGATTTGGAGCATTTAGAACACTTTTCAGACAAACCTGATTTTTTTTTAGCTAAAATTCATGGATTTTCAAACTTATTTATCAGAATTACTAATGAAATTGAAATTTTCGAGGCTTTTCAACATTTTAAAGCGTATTACATATTTAAAAAAAAAAAAACATAAAATTTCGAAGAAATTCAGAAATAATTTTGAATATTTCATATATTTTTTTAAAAATACGAAAAGCATTGAAAAAATCGAAAAATTTTGGTAAATGATGTTTACTGCACATTTCGACGATTTAGAGCATTTAGAACACTTTTCAGAAAAACCTGATTTTTTAGCTAAAATTCATGGATTTTCAAACTTTTTTATCAGAATTACTGATGGAATTGAGTTTTATGCTGAAAGTAACTTAAATATGACATTTTAGTGTAGTATTGTGTCAATATATATTTCAAGTGTGAGAATCCATGTATTTTAGCTAAAAAAAAAGGTTTGTTTGAAAAGTGCTCTAAATGCTCAAAATCGTCGAAATATGCAGCAAAACATCACTTTACCATATTTTTTTAGATTTTTTCAATGCTTTTGCTATTTTGAAAAATACCTGAAGCATTGAAAAATTGAAAAATATGGTAAAATGATGTTTACTGCATGTTTCGTCGATTTTCAGCGTTTAGAGCACTTTTCAATTAAACCTTACTCTTTAGCTAAAATACATGTATTTTCACACTTGAAATAATTATTGACACAATACTACACTAAAAATGTCACATTTAAGTTACTTTTAGCATAAAATTGAATGCCATCAGTAATTCTGATAAAAAGTTTGAAAAACCATGAATTTTAGCAAAAAAATCAGGTTTGTCTGAAAAGTGATCTAAATGCACTAAATCGTCGAAATATGCAGTAAAACATCATTTTACAATATTTTTCAATTTTTTCAATGCTTCAGGTATTTTCAAAAATAGCAAAAGCATTGAAAAAAATCGAAAAATATGGTAAAATGATGTTTTAATGCATATTTCGACGATTTGGAGCATTTAGAGAACTTTTCAAACAAACCTTACTTTTTAGCTAAATTACATGGATTTTTACACTTGAAATATTTATTGACACAATACTGCACTATAATGTCATATTTAAGTTACTTTCAGCATAAAATTGAATTCCATCAGAAATTCTGATAAAAAAAAAATTCAAAATCCTTGAATTTTAGCTAAAAAAAAAGGTTTGCTGAAAAGTGGTCAAAATGCTCTAAATCGACGAAATATGCAGTAAAACATCATTTTGCCACATTTATTGATTTTTTCAATACTTTTGGTATTTTTAAAAAAATATATGAAATATTCAAAATTGTTCCTGAATTTCATCGAAATTTTATGGGTTTTTTGAAAAATATGAAACATACTTTAAAATGTTGAAAGCCTCGAAAATTTCAATTCATTAGTAATTCTGATAAAAAAGATTGAAAATCCATGAATTTTAGCTAAAAAATCAAGTTTGTCTGAAAAGTGTTCTAATTGCTCCAAATCGTACAAATATGCAGTAAAACATCATTTAACCATATTTTTCGATTTTTTGAAAGCTTCAGGTATTTCATATATTTCAGGTATTTCAAATATTTCATATATTTTTTGAAAATACCAAAAGCATTGAAAAAATCGAAAAATATGGCAAAATGATGTTTTACAGCATATCTAAACGATTTAGAGCATTTAGAACACTTTTCAGACAAACCTGATTTTTTAGCTCGAAATTTTCGAGGCTTTCAACATTTTAAAGTATGTTTCATATTTTTCTAAATGCTCTAAATCGTCTAAATATGCAGTGAAACATCATTTTGCCATATATTTCGATTTTTTCAATGCTTTTGGTATTTTTAAAAAATATATGAAATATTTGAAATACCTGAAATGTATTAAATACCTGAAGCATTGAAAATATCGAAAAATATGGTAAAATGATATTTTACTGCATACTTCGACGATTTGGAGCATTTAGAACACTTTTCAGACAAACCTAATTTTTTAGCTAAAGTTCATGAATTTTCAAACTTTTTTATCAGAATTATTAATGAAATTGAAATTTTCGAGGCTTTTCAACATTTTAAAGCATATTACATATTTTTCAAAAATCCCATAAAATTTCGATGAAATTCAGAAATAATTTTAAATATTTCATGTATTTTTTAAAAATACCGAAAGCATTGAAAAAATCAATAAATGTGGCAAAATAATGTTTTACTGCATATTTCGACGATTTAGTGCATTTAGAAGACTTTTCATACAATCCTGATTTTTTAGCTAAAATTCATGGATTTTCAAAGTTTTTTTATCAGAATTAGTAATGGAATTTAATTTTATGCTGAAAGTAACTTAAATATGACATTTTAGTGTAGTATTGTGTCACTAAATATTTCAAGTGTGAAAATCCAGGTGTTTTAGCTAAAAAGTTAGGTTTAATTGAAAAGAGCTCTAAATGCCGAAAATCGTCCAAATATGCAGTAAAACATCATTTTACCACATTTTACGATTTTTTCAATGCTTCAAGTATTTTTCAAAAATAGCAAAAGCATTGAAAAAATCGAAAAATATGGTAAAATGATGTTTTACTGCATATTTCGATGATTTGGAGCATTTAGAGCAGTTTTCAAACAAACCTTTCTTTCTGGCTAAAATACGTCGATTTTCACACTTGAAATATATATTGACAAAATTCTACATTAAGTGTAATATTTAAGTTACTTTCAGCATAAAATTAAATTCCGTCAGAAATTCTGATAAAAAAGTTTGAAAATCCATGAATTTTTGCTAAAAAAATCGGGTTTGTCTAAAAAGTGTTCTAAATGCTCTAAATCGTCTAAATATGCAGTGAAACATCATTTTGCCATATTTTTTCGGTTTTTCAATGCTTTTGGTATTTTTAAAAAATATATGAAATATTTGAATTACCTGAAACGTATGAAATATTTGAAATACCTGAAATGTATGAAATACCTGAAGCATAAAATTTCGAAGAAATTCAGAAATAATTTTGAATATTTCATATATTTTTTTTAAAAATACGAAAAGCATTGAAAAAATCGAAAAATATGGTAAATGATGTTTACTGCATATTTCGACGATTTAGAGCATTTAGAACACTTTTCAGACAAACCTGATTTTTTAGCTAATATTCATGGATTTTCAAAGTTTTTTATCAGAATTACTGATGGAATTTAATTTTATGCTGAAAGGAACTAGAATATGACATTTTAGTGTAGTATTGTATCAATAAATATTTCAAGTGTGAAAATCCATGTTTTAGCTAAAAAGTTCGGTTTAATTGAAAAGTGCTCTAAATGCTGAAAATCGTCGAAATTTGCAGTAAAACATCATTTTACCATATTTTCCGATTTTTTCAATGCTTCAGGTATTTTTCAAAAATAGCAAATGCATTGAAAAAATCTAAAAATACGGTAAAATGATGTTTTACTGCATATTTCCATGATTTGGAGCATTTAGAGCACTTTTCAAACAAACCTTTCTTTCTGGCTAAAATACATGGATTTTCACACTTGAAATATGTGTTGACAAAATACTACATTAAGTGTCATACTTAAGTTACTTTCAGAATGAAATTCAACTCTGACAGTAAAGTCTGAAAAGTGTTCTAAATGCTCTAAATCGCCTAAATATGCAGTAAAACATCATTTTGCCATATTTCTCGATTTTTTCAATGCTTTTGGTATTTTTAAAAAATATATGAAATATTTGAAATATCTGAAATGTATGAAATGCCTGAAGCATTGAAAATATCGAAAAATATGCTAAAATGATGTTTTAATGCATATTTCGACGATTTGGAGCACTTAGAACACTTTTCAGACAAACCTGATTTTTAACTAAAATTCATGGATTTTCAAACTTTTTTATCAGAATTACTAATGAAATTGAAATTTTCAAGGCTTTTAAACATTTTAAAGCATATTACATATTTTTCAAAAAGCCCATAAAATTTCGATGAAATTCAGAAATAATTTTGAGTATTTCATATATTTTTTAAAAATACCAAAAGCATTGAAAAAAATCGTAAAAATGGTAAATGATGTTTTACTGCATATTTCGACGATTTAGAGTACTTAGAACACTTTTCAGACAAACCTGATTTTTTAGCTAAAATTCATGGATTTTCAAACTTTTTTATCAGAATTACTGATGGAATTGAATTTTATGCTGAAAGTAACTTAAATATGACATTTTAGTGTAGTATTGTGTCAATATATATTTCAAGTGTGAGAATCCATATATTTTAGCTAAAAAGAAAGGTTTGTTTGAAAAGTGCTCTAAATGCTCCAAATCGTCGAAATATGCAGCAAAACATCACTTTACCATATTTTTTCGATTTTTTTCAATTCTTTTGCTATTTTTAAAAATACCTGAAGCATTGAAAAATGGAAAAATATGGTAAAATTATGTTTACTGCATGTTTCGCCGATTTTCAGCGTTTAGAGCACTTTTCTTTAGCTAAACTACATGTATTTTCACACTTGAAATATTTATTGACACAATGCTACACTAAAAATGTCACATTTAAGTTACTTTCAGCATAAAATTGAATGCCATCAGTAATTCTGATAAAAAAGTTTGAAAAACCATGAATTTTAGCAAAAAAATCAGGTTTGTCTGAAAAGTGATCTAAATGCACTAAATCGTCGAAATATGCAGTAAAACATCATTTTACAATATTTTTCATTTTTTTCAATGCTTCAGGTATTTTCAAAAATAGCAAAAGCATTGAAAAAAATCGAAAAATATGGTAAAATGATTTTGTAATGCATATTTCGACGATTTGGAGCATTTGGAGAACTTTTCAAACAAACCTTACTTTTTAGCTAAATTACATGGATTTTTACACTTGAAATATTTATTGACACAATACTGCACTATAATGTCATATTTAAGTTACTTTCAGCATAAAATTGAATTCCATCAGTAATTCTGATAAAAAAAATTTCAAAATCCTTGAATTTTAGCTAAAAAAAAAGGTTTGCTGAAAAGTGGTCAAAATGCTCTAAATCGACGAAATATGCAGTAAAACATCATTTTGCCACATTTATTGATTTTTTCAATACTTTTGGTATTTTTAAAAAAATATATGAAATATTCAAAATTGTTCCTGAATTTCATCGAAATTTTATGGGTTTTTTGAAAAATATGAAACATACTTTAAAATGTTGAAAGCCTCGAAAATTTCAATTCATTAGTAATTCTGATAAAAAAGTTTGAAAATCCATGAATTTTAGCTAAAAAATCAAGTTTGTCTGAAAAGTGTTCTAATTGCTCCAAATCGTACAAATATGCAGTAAAACATCATTTAACCATATTTTTCGATTTTTTGAATGCTTCATATATTTCAGGTATTTCAAATATTTCACATATTTTTTGAAAATACCAAAAGCATTGAAAAAATCGAAAAATATGGCAAAATGATGTTTTACAGCATATCTAAACGATTTAGAGCATTTAGAACACTTTTCAGACAAACCTGATTTTTTAGCTAAAATTCATTGATTTTCAAACTTTTTTATCAGAATTACTGATGGAATTGAATTTTATGCTGAAAGTAACTTAAATATGACATTTTAGTGCATTATTGTGTCAATATATATTTCAAGTGTGAAAATCCATGTATTTTAGCTAAAAAGTAAGGTTTAACTGTAAAGTGCTCTAAATGCTGAAAATCGTCGAAATATGCAGTAAAACATCATTTTACCATATTTTTCGAATTTTTCAATGCTTTTGCTATTTTTAAAAATACCTGAAGCATTGAAAAATGGAAAAATATGGTAAAATGATGTTTACTGCATGTTTCGTCGATTTTCAGCGTTTAGAGCACTTTTCAATTAAACCTTACTCTTTAGCTAAAATACATGTATTTTCACCCTTGAAATAATTATTGACACAATACTACACTAAAAATGTCACATTTAAGTTACTTTTAGCATAAAATTGAATGCCATCAGTAATTCTGATAAAAAAGTTTGAAAAACCATGAATTTTAGCAAAAAAATCAGGTTTGTCTGAAAAGTGATCTAAATGCACGAAATCGTCGAAATATGCAGTAAAACATCATTTTACAATATTTTTCAATTTTTTCAATGCTTCAGGTATTTTCAAAAATAGCAAAAGCATTGAAAAAAATCGAAAAATATGGTAAAATGATGTTTTAATGCATATTTCGACGATTTGGAGCATTTAGAGAACTTTTCAAACAAACCTTACTTTTTAGCTAAATTACATGGATTTTTACACTTGAAATATTTATTGACACAATACTGCACTATAATGTCATATTTAAGTTACTTTCAGCATAAAATTGAATTCCATCAGTAATTCTGATAAAAAAAATTTCAAAATCCTTGAATTTTAGCTAAAAAAAAACAGGTTTGCCTGAAAAGTCGTCCAAATGCTCTAAATCGACGAAATATGCAGTAAAACATCATTTTGCCACATTTATTAATTTTTTCAATACTTTTGGTATTTTTAAAAAAATATATGAAATATTCAAAATTGTTCCTGAATTTCATCGAAATTTTATGGGTTTTTTGAAAAAATATGAAACATACTTTAAAATGTTGAAAGCCTCGAAAATTTCAATTCATTAGTAATTCTGATAAAAAAGTTTGAAAATCCATGAATTTTAGCTAAAAAATCAAGTTTGTCTGAAAAGTGTTCTAAGTGCTCCAAATCGTACAAATATGCAGTAAAACATCATTTAACCATATTTTTCGATTTTTTGAATGCTTCAGGTATTTCATATATTTCAGGTATTTCATGAATTTCATATATTTTTTGAAAATACCAAAAGCATTGAAAAAATCGAAAAATATATCAAAATGATGTTTTACAGCATATCTAAACGATTTAGAGCATTTAGAACACTTTTCAGACAAACCTGATTTTTTAGCTAAAATTCATTGATTTTCAAACTTTTTTATCAGAATTACTGATGGAATTGAATTTTATGCTGAAAGTAACTTAAATATGATATTTTAGTGCAGTATTGTGTCAATATATATTTCAAGTGTGAAAATCCATGTATTTTAGCTAAAAAGTAAGGTTTAACTGTAAAGTGCTCTAAATGCTGAAAATCGTCGAAATATGCAGCAAAACATCATTTTACTATATTTTTCGAATTTTTCAATGCTTTTGCTATTTTTAAAAATACCTGAAGCATTGAAAAAAATCGAAAAATATGATAAAATGATGTTTTCCTGCATATTTCGACGATTTCGAACATTTAGAACACTTTTTAGACAAACCTGATTTTTTAGCAAAAGTTCATGGATTTTCAAACTTTTTTATCAGAATTATTAATGAAATTGAAATTTTCGAGGCTTTTCAACATTTTAAAGCATATTACATATTTTTCAAAAATCCC
Organism: Cherax quadricarinatus; assembly: GCF_038502225.1. Taxonomy (NCBI): domain Eukaryota; kingdom Metazoa; phylum Arthropoda; class Malacostraca; order Decapoda; family Parastacidae; genus Cherax; species Cherax quadricarinatus. Next base: position 1,100 of record NW_027196658.1, on the reverse strand, counting down.
ATAAAATTTCGATGAAATTCAGAAATAATTTTAAATATTTCATGTATTTTTTAAAAATACCGAAAGCATTGAAAAAATCAATAAATGTGGCAAAATAATGTTTTACTGCATATTTCGACGATTTAGTGCATTTAGAAGACTTTTCATACAATCCTGATTTTTTAGCTAAAATTCATGGATTTTCAAAGTTTTTTTATCAGAATTAGTAATGGAATTTAATTTTATGCTGAAAGTAACTTAAATATGACATTTTAGTGTAGTATTGTGTCACTAAATATTTCAAGTGTGAAAATCCAGGTGTTTTAGCTAAAAAGTTAGGTTTAATTGAAAAGAGCTCTAAATGCCGAAAATCGTCCAAATATGCAGTAAAACATCATTTTACCACATTTTACGATTTTTTCAATGCTTCAAGTATTTTCAAAAATAGCAAAAGCATTGAAAAAATCGAAAAATATGGTAAAATGATGTTTTACTGCATATTTCGATGATTTGGAGCATTTAGAGCAGTTTTCAAACAAACCTTTCTTTCTGGCTAAAATACGTCGATTTTCACACTTGAAATATATGTTGACAAAATTCTACATTAAGTGTAATATTTAAGTTACTTTCAGCATAAAATTAAATTCCGTCAGAAATTCTGATAAAAAAGTTTGAAAATCCATGAATTTTTGCTAAAAAAATCGGGTTTGTCTAAAAAGTGTTCTAAATGCTCTAAATCGTCTAAATATGCAGTGAAACATCATTTTGCCATATTTTTTCGATTTTTCAATGCTTTTGGTATTTTTAAAAAATATATGAAATATTTGAATTACATGAAACGTATGAAATATTTGAAATACCTGAAATGTATGAAATACCTGAAGCATAAAATTTCGAAGAAATTCAGAAATAATTTTGAATATTTCATATATTTTTTTTAAAAATACGAAAAGCATTGAAAAAATCGAAAAATATGGTAAATGATGTTTACTGCATATTTCGACGATTTAGAGCATTTAGAACACTTTTCAGACAAACCTGATTTTTTAGCTAATATTCATGGATTTTCAAAGTTTTTTATCAGAATTACTGATGGAATTTAATTTTATGCTGAAAGGAAC
>NW_027196657.1:7500-82649 GCF_038502225.1 Cherax quadricarinatus | reverse complement strand
GATGAATCCTTCAGCAGTGGTTTCACTTGCAGGATCCTGTTCCACACCGTTTCTGTCTTGAAAATCAGTTTGACTGGCAGATTTCTCCCCTTCAAATACTCCCCTATTCCTTGTAAATTTGCTATCTCAGTCATGTCCTCCTCCCCTATTTCTTTGATGATGTTTTCAGTCTCCTGTTTTTCTTTCTCCTGTCTTTCATTGCGTGTCCTCCCTTCTCTCTCCTGAAGATCATGAATAAACACTGACTATCCCTCTGTGTCTCTGGGTCCCATTTGAACATTGCCATTGTCTCCCTTATTTTTTCCCTCTAACTCTTGGTGGCATGGTCGTGCCTCTGCATGGGACCTGTCACCTTATCTACCTTCTCCCCCCTCACTTATTGTTATCCCTGCTCCCAACATCTTTACCACTTCATTCCTTGGACCTGGTTGGTGGATAGATAGTGGCTTAACGTAAGTCTGGTCTCCTTCATTTCCGTTGGTGTCCTCGTTCAGTAGTGGTGTTTCTGCTTCAGATGCCACATCTCCTGTGGGTAATAGCCCTGTCAATCTCTTCAGCATATTTACCTCATATTCTAGAGCCTGTATCCTAGTTTCTATGGCTTCGGCTTGCGACACCCATTTCTTCTTCACTGCCTCCACCCTTTTCTCCATTTTCACAGAAAGTTCACTTAGTTTGCTCTCCCACTCTTGTTCCATCCTTTTACACTGCTCTTCCATCCATTCTTCCTTACCAGGATCATCTTCCTCTGATCCCCACAGCCTTCAACTTCCTCTCTGAGCCACCATTATTTTTTTTATTTTTTTTTAATTGGCTAGGTGTTGTATTGTTTGTGTGTTTTTGTGTGTGTATGCGTGTGTGGGGGTGGGGTGGGGGAGTAGTGAGGGGGTGAGAGATGCGGAGAGGGAGGGAGGGGAATTTGGAGAGTGATGGGGAGGTGGAGAGAGAGTGGGAAGAAGGGTAGAGGGAGAGGGAGAGAAAGGGGGGAAGAAAGGGAGGGAGGAGGGAAAAAAGAGAGAGAGGGAATGACGTTGAGGGAGAAGAGGAAGACAAAAAGGAGAGAGAAAGGAAAGTGAGAGAGTGGGAGAGTGAAACAGTAAGAGAGAGAGAGTGGGAGAGTCAGACAGTGCGAGAGAGAGGGAGAGTGTGATTGAGAGAGAAAGAGATAGAGAGAAAGAGAGAGAGAGAAAGAGAGAGAGAGAGAGAGAGAGAAAGAGAGTGTGTACTCACCTAGATGTACTCATCTAGTTGAGGTTGCAGGGGTCGAGTCCTAGCTCCTGGCCCCGCCTCTTCACTGGTCGCTACTAGGTCAATCTCCCTGAGCCGAGAGCTTCATCATACCTCGCTTAATGCTATGTATGGATGCTGCCTCCACTACATCGCTTCCCAAACTATTCCACTTCCTGACTACTCAGTGGCTGAAGAAATACTTCCTAACATCCCTGTGATTCATGTGTGTCTTCAACTTCCAACTGTGTCCTCTTGCTGCTGTGTCCCATCTCTGAAACATCCTGCCTTTTTTCCATCTTGTCAATTCCTCTCAGTATTTTGTATGCCGTTATCATGTCCCCCCTATCTCTCCTGTCCTCCAGTGTCGTCAGGTCGATTTCCCTTAACCTCTCCTCGTAGGACATACCCTTAACTCTGGGACTAGTCTTGTTGCAAACCTTTGCACTTTCTCTAATTTCTTTACGTGCTTGGCTAGGTGTGGGTTCCAAACTGGTGCCACATACTCCAATATGGGCCTAACGTACACGGTGTACAGGGTCCTGAACGATTCCTTATTAAGATGTCGGAATGCTGTTCTGAGGTTTGCTATGCGCTCATATGCAGCAGCAGTTATTTGGTTGATGTGCGCTTCAGGAGATGTGCCTGGTGTTATCCTCACCCCAAGATCTTTTTCCTTGAATGAGGTTCGTAGTCTCTGGCCCCCCTAGACTGTACTCCGCCTGCGGTCTTCTTTGCCCTTCCCCAGTCTTCATGACTTTTACACTTTGTGGTGTTGAACTCCAGGAGCCAATTGCTGGACCAGGTCTGCAGCCTGTCCATATCCCTTTGTAGTTCTGCCTGGTCTTCGATCGAATGTATTCTTTATCAGCTTCACGTCATCTGCAAACAGGGACACTTCGGAGTCTATTCCTTCCATCATGTCATTCACAAATACCAGAAACAGCACTTGTCCTAGGACTGACCCCTGTGGGACCCCGCTGGTCACAAGCGCCCACTCTGACACCTTGCCACGTACCATGACTCGCTGCTGTCTTCCTAACAAGTATTGCCTGATCCATTGTAGTGCCTTCCCTGTTATCCCTGCTTTGTCCTCCATTTTTTGCACTAATCTCTTTTGTGGAACTGTTTCAAACGCCTTCTTGCAGTCCAAGAAAATGCAATCCACCCACCCCTCTCTCTCTTGTCTTACTTCTGTCACCATGTCATAGAACTCTAGTAGGTTTGTGACACAGGATTTCCCTTCCCTGAAACCATGTTGGCTGCTGTTGATGAGAACATTCCTTTCTAGGTGTTCCACCACTCTTCTCCTGATAATCTTCTCCATGGTTTTGCATACTATACATGTCAGTGACACTAGTCTGTAGTTTAGTACTACATGTCTGTCTCATTTTTTAAAGATTGGGACTACATTTGCTGTCTTCCATGCCTCTGGCAATCTCCCTGTTTCGATAGATGTATTGAATATTGTTGTTAGGGGTACACATAGCGCCTCTGCTCCCTCTCTCAGGACCCATGGAGAGATGTTATCCGGCCCCATTGCCTTTGAGGTATCTATCTCACTCAGAAGCCTCTTCACTTCTCCCTCTGTTGTGTGTACTGTGTCCAGCACTTGGTGGTGTACCCCACCTCTCCGTCTTTCTGGAGCCCCTCCTGTCTCCTCTGTGAACACTTCTTTGAATCTCTTGTTGAGTTCCTCACATACTTCACTGTCATTTCTTGTTTTCTATCCTCCTTCCTTCCTTAGACTGATTACCTGGTCTTTGACTGTTGTTTTCCTCCTGATGTGGCTGTATAACAGCTTCGGGTCAAATTTGGCTTTCGCTGGAAATAAATGGTATAAAATACCGACACAATGGCAATATAAACACAAATGCAGTATAATGTGATCCTTTATTGACTACGTTTCGCCCACACAGTGGGCTTTTTCAAGTCACAAACAGAACTACCTGGGGTGGAAGGAACGCGAGTATTTATAGTCCGGCTGAGGTCAGGTGAAGAATGCTGCATCTGATGATGTACCGAGTGGGGTTATAGAGTCTAAAAACTTGGGTAGCTTGGAAAGGAGATTGGATAAGTTTGTGAGCAGACCTTCTACAGTGTTCTTATGTGGGATAGCGATGAAGAAGTTTCTTGGCAAGTGGTTCAGCTATGTTATAGAAGCCACTATTCTGGTTGAAGTTGTCGGATATAGAAATAAGTGATGATTCCAGGATTCTTCGGTATTGAGTGTTGTCTTCTGTGGCGATAAGTCTTGAGTTTCTGTAGTTTATCAAGTGGTTGTGTGAATTACGGTGTTGTACGCAGGCATTCCTTGTGTCGTCAGACCTGCTTGCGTATTGGTGTTCTGAAATACGTGTTTGGAGGTCCCTTGATGTTTCGCCCACGTATAACTTGTTGCAGTCATTACAAGGGATTATGTATACCCCTGCAGAGGATGGAGGCTTGTCCTGCCTACTACTGGTGATGTCCTTGATGGTCGTGGTTGTGGAGGTAGATACTTGGAATGATGTTTTGGCAAAGATGTTGGAAACATGTTTGGCAATGGAGTTGGTGGGAAGGACTATGTATCTCTTCTCGGCAGTGTCTTCTCTGGGTGTGTTGAAGATGTTTAATGCTCGCCGTCTGCAGTCTCTGATGAAGTGACGAGGATAGTGGAGTTTAGAAAATATTTGTTCAATTATAGTGCATTCTTCCTCAAGGAACTCGTTGCTGCAGATTCTGAGTGCACGCAGGAAGAAGCCTATAATTACACCACGTTTGGTTTTGGTGTCGTGGTGAGAGTAGAAGTGGAGAAGATCGTTTTGGTTGGTGGGTTTTCGATAGACTTTAAAACGAAGTTCGTGGTCAGCTTTGCAGAGCAGGACATCAAGGAAAGGAAGAGTGTTGTCGACTTCTTCTTCAAGTGTGAACTGGATTGAAGGCTCGACCTGGTTGAGCTTGTCTTGGAGAGCTTGAACGTTGAAGCGTTTAGGAGTTATGAGGAGAATGTCGTCAACATAACGGAGCCAGGTGACAGACGAAGGAATAATGGTGGAGAAACGTTCGGCTTCTAGATGTTCCATGTATAGGTTCGCCAGGACTGCACTGAGTGGCGAACCCATGGGTAGTCCAAAAGTCTGCTGAAAGAGGTGATTTTCGAAAGAGAAACACGTAAAGCCAACACATAGTTCAACAAGGTCGATGAAATCGCTGGCTGGAATGGGAAGATCAAGTGAATCGTCAATTTTCCTGCGCAAGAGATCGATGGCTTGTGTAGTAGGTACTTTGGTGAATAGGGAAGTCACGTCAAGGCTGGAAAGTTTCTTGTTCCTGATGTTGATGTTGCGAATGCGATTGAGAAGATCACCTGAGTGTTTGAGATGTGCTGGACTGATAGTGCCCAAGAGTTTAGAAAGGTGTTTGGCGAGAATTCCTTAGAGCTGGTGGGGAGCACTGCCTATTCCCGAGGATATGGGCCTCAGTGGGATACCAGGCTTGTGAGTCTTTGGCAGGCCGTACATTCTGGCAAGTCTGGGGTTGCTGGGCATGGTGTGCAGAAGTTTCTTCCCTTGTTCTGAGCCCCTCAGAATGCGGCGAGTCCTTTGAAGAAAAGTTTTAGTAAGGTTGTCCACTTGGTTAGTTGTGAGAGGTTTGTAGGTATCTGGGTCATTAAGTAGATTGAGCATTTTGTTCCTGTAATCGTCAGTGTTCATGATAACAACACCACCTCCTTTATCAGCGGTGGTGACCCTGATGGTCGTGTCTTCTGCTAAACCTTTGAGTGCATTGATGTAACGTCGAGGTATGACTGGGGAGCTGCGTGTTGAGATGGCTGCTGAGATGATGCCTTGAAGATAGCCTTTTTGGAAGTCGGAGTCATTGTGTCTGTAGTTTTTGGCGATGAAATTGAGGTCTTGTTTTGGTTTCGTAATTCCTGTTGCGAATTTGAGGCCTAAGCTGAGGGCTTCAGTTTCTGTGGTTGACAGTGGACGAGATGAAAGATTTTGAATAATTTCAGGTCTTCCTAAACTTTTCCAATTACTATTATCGCAGAGTGTTTGTAGTTTCCTAGTAAGTCTGATCTTCTGTTGAACATTCGCTGTGGTGACTCTGCTGCGAATGATTTCGGCGGTGCGTCTGTTCATGTTGCCCCGGAGTGTTGTGCCTAGTGTTCTGGCTTGGAGGAAAGCTTCCTTTGTAGCATTGTTTAAGTCATCTGCACACTCTTCAAGGTAGGTCCGAGCTGTAGCGGAGAAAGGTGGTTTGATGTTGGCAATTTGAGGAGGAGTAGATCTTGGTAAGACCATTTCTTGGATGCAATCACGAAGAAAATTGTGTCTGTTGAAGAAGAAGTCGACAACACTCTTCCTTTCCTTGATGTCCTGCTCTGCAAAGCTGACCACGAACTTCGTTTTAAAGTCTATCGAAAACCCACCAACCAAAACGATCTTCTCCACTTCTACTCTCACCACGACACCAAAACCAAACGTGGTGTAATTATAGGCTTCTTCCTGCGTGCACTCAGAATCTGCAGCAACGAGTTCCTTGAGGAAGAATGCACTATAATTGAACAAGTATTTTCCAAACTCCACTATCCTCGTCACTTCATCAGAGACTGCAGACGGCGAGCATTAAACATCTTCAACACACCCAGAGAAGACACTGCCGAGAAGAGATACATAGCCCTTCCCACCAACTCCATTGCCAAACATGTTTCCAACATCTTTGCCAAAACATCATTCCAAGTATCTACCTCCACAACCACGACCATCAAGGACATCACCAGTAGTAGGCAGGACAAGCCTCCATCCTCTGCAGGGGTATACATAATCCCTTGTAATGACTGTAACAAGTTATACGTGGGCGAAACATCAAGGGACCTCCAAACACGTATTTCAGAACACCAATACGCAAGCAGGTCTGACGACACAAGGAATGCCTGCGTACAACACCGTAATTCACACAACCACTTGATAAACTACAGAAACTCAAGACTTATCGCCACAGAAGACAACACTCAATACCGAAGAATCCTGGAATCATCACTCATTTCTATATCCGACAACTTCAACCAGAATAGTGGCTTCTATAACATAGCTGAACCACTTGCCAAGAAACTTCTTCATCGCTATCCCACATAAGAACACTGTAGAAGGTCTGCTCACAAACTTATCCAATCTCCTTTCCAAGCTACCCAAGTTTTTAGACTCTATAACCCCACTCGGTACATCATCAGATGCAGCATTCTTCACCTGACCTCAGCCGGACTATAAATACTCGCGTTCCTTCCACCCCAGGTAGTTCTGTTTGTGACTTGAAAAAGCCCACTGTGTGGGCGAAACGTAGTCAATAAAGGATCACATTATACTGCATTTGTGTTTATATTGCCATTGGCTTTCGCTGCTATGTCGTTTTCATATTGTAATAAAGTTGGTAGAATTACCGACAATATGTTAAGTAAAAGGACACAAATGCAACTAATGTGACATTTTATTTTGGAAACGTTTCGCTCTCCAGGATCTTTATCAAGCCATTACAAACAATACATGGACACAGAAGTTATATATAGGCTCAGAGTGAGGTGCAATACTAGTGGTAGTAGTAGCAGTAGTGACAAAAGTTGTAATAGTAGTAGTAATACAATATGGTAGAGCAATTAAATCGTACATGAGTAAAAGGATATAAAAGCTATTACTTGGGTAACATAAAAATAGGTTGGACAAATATAGACTGGATAGAGGCAGCCTGTTTCAGTGTTCACTCTCTGTAATGTGCTTTGTGTAGCATAAAAGGAGAGACTATGTGATGGCAGGGTTTACTGTTTTCAGGGGGATTCTTGCTAAGACTTAAGAGATGGTGAAGCTGCCGTTTTGTTTAATTGTATTCGAAACAGCGATCAGTGCTGATTCGAGGCACTTGCGTCTGCGGAAATTGGTTTCTTTGATCACTAATTCGGCGTCCCTGAATTTCATGAGATAATTGGTGGAATTTCGGTGTTGTACACATGCGTTGTTTAAGTTATCGTTCCTACATGCGTAAATGTGCTCATTGAGGCGGGTGTCGAGGTTTCTTGCTGTTTCACCTACGTAAATCTTGTCACAGCCTCCACAGGTTATAGTGTAAACTCCTGCGTTGACTGGTTCGTGGTGCTTTGATTTTGTCCTGGTTAGATCCTTTATTGAAGTGCTAGAAGCGATGGCGACTCTGGTGTTAGCTTGTGAAAGTACTTTAGAAACGTCCAGTGCAACCTGGCTGTTGGGAAGAATTATAACTTTGTTGGGAGTGGTGTTGGTGCGTGGAGAATTAATGATCTGAAGAGCTCTTTACTTGCAGTCTTTAATGAAAAAGGAAGGAATATGTAACTCAACATCATCCCTTCAAGCGTCACTTGATTACGTTACGTGGACGACGTCCTCGTAATAACTCCCAAACGTTTTGATGTACGGAATCTTCAGGCAAGGCTCAACGCAGTTGAACCGGCGATCCAGTTTACACTAGAAGAAGAGTCCAATGACAAGCTACCTTTCCTCGACGTCCTCATTCACAAAGTAGACAACAACCTAAGATTTCAAGTCTATCGGAAAACTACCAATAAAAATGATCTCACACACTTCTATTCTAGTCAAGATACCAAGACCAAAAGAGGCATCGTCATCGGGTTTTTCCTAAGAGCATACCGAATTTGTAGTCCTGAGTTTCTTGACGAGGAATGTACATACATTCACCAAAACCTTCACTGAGTTACAATTTCCTTCCTTTTTCATCAAAGACTGCAAGAAAAGAGCTCTTCAGATCATTAATTCTCCACGCATCAACACCGCTCCCAACAAAGTTATAATTCTTCCCAACAGCCAGGTTGCACTGAACGTTTCTAAAGTACTTTCACAAGCTAACACCAGAGTCGCCATCGCTTCCAGCACTTCAATAAAGGGTCTAACCAGGACAAAATCAAAGCACCACGAACCAGTCAACGCAGGAGTTTACACTATACCCTGTGGAGGCTGTGACAAGATTTACGTAGGTGAAACAGCAAGAAACCTCGACACCCGCCTCAATGAACACATTTACGCATGTAGGAACGATAACCTGAACAACGCCTGTGTACAACACCGAAATTCCACCAATCATCTCGTGAAATTCAGGGACGCCCAATTAGTGATCAAAAAAACTAATTTCCGCAGACGCAAGTGCCTGGAATCAGCACTGATCGCTGTTTCGAATACAATTAAACAAAACGGCAGCTTCACCATCTCTATAGTCTTAGCAAGAATCCTCCTGAAAACAGTAAACCCTGCCATCACATAGTCTCTCCTGTTATACTACACAAAGCACATTACAGAGAGTGAACACTGAAACAGGATGATTCTATCCAGTCTATATTTGTCCAACCTATTTTTATGTTACCCAAGTAATAGCTTTTATATCCTCTTACTCATGTACGAATTAATTGCTCTACCATATTGTATTACTACTACTACTACTACTACAACTTTTGTCGCTACTACTACTACTACTACTACCACTAGTATTGCACCTCACTCTGAGCCTATATATAACCTCTGTGTCCATGTATAGTTTGTAATGGCTTGATAAAGCTCCTGGAGAGCGAAACGTTGCCAAAATAAAATGTCACATTAGTTGCACTTGTGTCCTTTTACTTAACGTTTTCATATTGTCGTTGGGCCTCCATTATTATCTGTGCATATTCATTTCTGGCTCTACGGCTGCTCTCCTTATTCTCCTGGGTCCTTTGTCCTCTATACTTCTTCCATTCCCTAGCACACTTGGTTTTTGCCTCCTTGAACCTTTGGGTGAACCATGGGCTCATCCTGGCTTTTTCATTATTCCTGTTACCCTTGGGTACAAACCTCTCCTCAGCCTCCTTGCACATTGTTGTTACATATTTCATCATCTCATTAACTGGCTTCCCTGCCAGTTCTCTGTCCCACTGAACCCCGTTCAGGAAGTTCCTCATTCCTGTGTAGTCCCCTTGTAGTTTGGCTTCATTCTCCCGGGCCTTTCTGCTTCCCCTTCCACTTGTAGCTCTACTGTGTATTCGAAACTTAAAACCATATGATTGTTGTGTGTGTGTGTGTGTGTGTGTGTGTGTGTGTGTGTGTGTGTGCGTGTGTGTGTGTGTGTGTGTGTGTGTGTGTGTGTGTGTGTGTGTGTGTGATGGTGTGAGTTTAACTGTAACACTCAAAATCGTGATTCTGAGTGTCAGATTAGATATTTTTAAGCACATCGGCTAGTATCAGACCTTACCACATACATGGCCCATACCAGCACATACTGATACTTTGACACATCCCTAGTTTATTGTCGAACAGACGTTCAAAGGAATCCTTGTCAGTGAGCTGATCCACCTTCTTTAAGTCTGTGTGGTTGAACACACATCATCCTTCTCAGCTGTCGTAACCACGAAGCTCTCATCCTAAACATGAACTTTGAGGGTGTTGATTTAGGGGCTTAGTGGTAGTCATTGAAGCCTTCACCAGAGCAGTTGCAAACTCCCCTTCAATGGAAACACTTTTGAAAGTGTTTGCAAACCTAGGAGTAATTCCTGGTGACCATACGTCTCATTTATACATTTGCTGGTTGAACATTTCAAGCTCCAAAAAGTTATTAGTAGTGGAAGTAATAACAGTAGTAGTGGTAACAGTAGTATTTGTAGTGGAAGTAATAACAGTAGTAGTGGTAACAGTAGTATTGGTAGTGGAGGTAATAACAGTAGTAGTGGTGGCAGTAGTATTGGTAGTGGAAGTAATAACAGTAGTAGTGGTAACAGTAGTATTGGTAGTGGAAGTAATAACAGTAGTAGTGGTAACAGTAGTATTGGTAGTGGAAGTAATAGCAGTAGTAGTGGTAACAGTAGTATTGGTAATGGAAGTAATAACAGTAGTTATGGTAACAGTAGTATTGGTAGTGGAAGTAATAACAGTAGTAGTGGTAACAGTAGTATTGGTAGTGGAAGTAATAACAGAAGTAGTGGTAACAGTAGTATTGGTAGTGGAAGTAATTACAGAAGTAGTGGTAACAGTAGTATTGGTAGTGGAAGTAATAACAGTAGTAGTGGTAACAGTAGTATTGGTAGTGGAAGTAATAACAGTAGTAGTGGTAACAGTAGTATTGGTAGTGGAAGTAATAACAGTAGTAGTGGTAACAGTAGTATTGGTAGTGGAAGTAATAACAGTAGTAGTCGTAACAGTAGTATTGGTAGTGGAAGTAATAACAGTAGTAGTGGTAACAGTAGTATTGGTAGTGGAAGTAATAACAGTAGTAGTGGTAACAGTAGTATTGGTAGTGGGGGTAGTAACAATAGTAGTGGTAACAGTAGTATTGGTAGTGGAAGTAATAACAGTAGTAGTGGTAACAGTAGTATTGGTAGTGGAAGTAATAACAGTAGTAGTGGTAACAGTAGTATTGGTAGTGGAGGTAATAACAGTAGTAGTGGTAACAGTAGTATTGGTAGTGGAGGTAATAACAGTAGTAGTGGTAACAGTAGTATTGGTAGTGGAAGTAATAACAGTAGTAGTGGTAACAGTAGTATTGGTAGTGGAAGTAATAACAGTAGTAGTGGTAACAGTAGTATTGGTAGTGGAGGTAATAACAGTAGTAGTGGTAACAGTAGTATTGGTAGTGGAGGTAATAACAGTAGTAGTGGTAACAGTAGTATTGGTAGTGGAGGTAATAACAGTAGTAGTGGTAACAGTAGTATTGGTAGTGGAAGTAATAACAGTAGTAGTGGTAACAGTAGTATTGGTAGTGGAAGTAATAACAGTAGTAGTGGTAACAGTAGTATTGGTAGTGGAAGTAATAACAGTAGTAGTGGTAACAGTAGTAGTGGTAGTGGAAGTAATAACAGTAGTAGTGGTAACAGTAGTATTGGTAGTGGAAGTAATAACAGTAGTAGTGGTAACAGTAGTATTGGTAGTGGAGGTAGTAACAATAGTAGTGGTAACAGTAGTATTGGTAGTGGAAGTAATAACAGTAGTAGTGGTATCAGTAGTATTGGTAGTGGAAGTAATAACAGTAGTAGTGGTAACAGTAGTATTGGTAGTGGAAGTAATAACAGTAGTAGTGGTAACAGTAGTATTGGTAGTGGAGGTAATAACAGTAGTAGTGGTAACAGTAGTATTGGTAGTGGAGGTAATAACAGTAGTAGTGGTAACAGTAGTATTGGTAGTGGAGGTAATAACAGTAGTAGTGGTAACAGTAGTATTGGTAGTGGAAGTAATAACAGTAGTAGTGGTAACAGTAGCATTGGTAGTGGATGTAATAACAGTAGTAGTGGTAACAGTAGTATTGGTAGTGGAGGTAATAACAGTAGTAGTGGTAACAGTAGTATTGGTAGTGGAGGTAATAACAGTAGTAGTGGTAACAGTAGTATTGGTAGTGGAAGTAATAACAGTAGTAGTGGTAACAGTAGCATTGGTAGTGGATGTAATAACAGTAGTAGTGGTAACAGTAGTATTGGTAGTGGAGGTAATAACAGTAGTAGTGGTAACAGTAGTATTGGTAGTGGAAGTAATAACAGTAGTAGTGGTAACAGTAGCATTGGTAGTGGATGTAATAACAGTAGTAGTGGTAACAGTAGTATTGGTAGTGGAGGTAATAACAGTAGTAGTGGTAACAGTAGTACTGGTAGTGGAGGTAATAACAGTAGTAGTGGTAACAGTAGTATTGGTAGTGGAGGTAATAACAGTAGTAGTGGTAACAGTAGTATTAGTAGTGGAGGTAATAACAGTAGTAGTGGTAACAGTAGTATTAGTAGTGGAGGTAGCATGAGCAGTATCATTAGTAGTGGATGTACTAGTACCACGAGCATTATTGTTATTATTATTGTTAGTGGTAGTAGTAGTCGTATCAATATAAGTAACAGTAGTAGTAGTAATAATAGTAGTAGTAATATCATAGCCAGGTTGTGGAAGTACTCTTATTCCATCTTCGCTTCTTCTTTAACCCTCCCTCAGTCTCTTTCTCACATATTCAAGCTCATTTTCTCCTCTCTCTCTCTCTCTCTCTCTCTCTCTCTCTCTCTCTCTCTCTCTCTCTCTCTCTCTCTCTCTCTCTCTCTCTCTCTCTCTCTCTCTCTCTGGGTATCTTTATTGTTAAAACGTTGTGTCTGCACAAAAGGTTTCGGCAGTCATACACAGAGGTGACTAAACATGGAGACGGAAGTAGTAGCGGGTTAAAGATGATGTGGCGAGTCCATCAACCCGGAGAACAGTTCGGCTTCATAGTGTGGAACAATGTGCAGCTAAAGCATGAGAACGGAGCCGTATATACTGCCAAAGGTGAGGCTCGGAAAATCTTGAAGGCTTCATAGAAGGCTGGGCCCAGTAGTAGAAGCACGGACGAAACAAGTGAGGAGGACTGCAGCAAGTATTACAGCTCATGCTAAGCGGGTCTGTCCCTAATCCATCCTTCCTCTCTCATAATTAGTGGTAAGGCAGGAAGGTTGTGGAAGATGCCCTCTGTTTGAAGACACAGTTGTGCTTCCCTATCTGATAGGTTTATTTATGAAAAATGGTGTTAATACCGACATATATATAGTGTTTCAGTCTTCTTCTTCAGTAATAGAGTGTCTTTCGCATCTACTCGTTATTATTAACCATTTTTAAGTTTAATCTCCCTTCCTTTGTCTGTCTGTCTCTGTCTGTCCCTCCCTCTCTCTCTCTCTCTCTCTCTCTCTCTCTCTGTCTCTCTCTCTCTCTCTGTCTCTCTCTCTCTCTCTCTCTCTCTCTCACTCACTCACTCACTTTCTCGCCATCCCTTCATCCTTCCCTTCTCTCCCTCCACCCACGTTTCTTCCCATCTATCAAGCAACCAATCAATTTCTTGCCTGTCCTCTTGATAACACCGTCCTTGATTGATATTCCAGGCAGCCTACACCTCCGAATTCTCTCCCTTGCTATATTTTTCCTTCACGCCAGTGAGGAATAACTCACCACCTCGATTGATTACAAGCAATTTATTTGTTTACAACTTTCTAAAATTATATATATATATATATATATATATATATATATATATATATATATATATATATATATATATATATATATATATATATATATATATATATATATATAATTTTAGAAAGTTGTAAACAAATAAATTTTTTTATTATTATTTGTCACTATTAAGGGGTATTTAGAGAAGTCATGATATAGATTGAAACTATTCACTTTCACTGTTTTAACTGTACGTCGAAAGTACTATAAAAAAGAGAATTTTCTATATTTCCCATTTTTTTCTATTTCTATTTATATTTATTTTAAAATTCTATGCATTCCTCTTAAAAATAAGTTATTGTATTATTCAAGAAAGTTCAATTTGTTAAAATTGTTTACATAAAATTGACAAATTTCGTAATCTGTCATCAGGAATCCATTCACAGCAGATGTTTTTAATCTCCATCTGCACGAAGGATACTTGTATCAGAAAAAAAATTTGGCAGCTGAAGACATGTACCTGCAGTCTGCCATGGAGAAGTTTTGGTTCGAAATGACTTCGAGTTACCCAAATTTGAGCAACTCCATGTCAGGTTATTTGCATCAAATTACACGTGTGAGACTGGATTTTCCTGTGTTCCACACATTATATCCAGAGAAATTGGCTAGTAGTGTAGAGTGATATTTGTAATGCATATTCAGTGAGACGAGAATCCAAGAAATGGTCAAAAAAAATTCTGCACCGTGGTATTAGCTCTCTACTCTTTGTGTCTAAAAATAAAAGGTGGTCATTACCTATCAATTAAAAACTAGTCAGTGATAAAAGAATACAAAATAAATTGATAGTTTACAAACTTTAAACCAAAATATTCACAAAATAAGGAGCTGCTCCACGATTTTTTTTATTTGAGTGGTGGTCCTGGACTGAAACGTGTTGAGAACCATTGCTATTGTTATTTCTCCGAAACCAGTTTATTTAATAAAATTGAAGATTTAAAACTGACTTAGCTCAAAGAGAAAGCCCATCAAAAATGAAAGTTTGAAACCTGTCAGAAGAGGCATTCTCCAGTAATTGCTCTGAATCCAAGAATGACAAGTTTTTTTTATCTCACTAAAATTTATAATTTGCACCTTAACAATTTAAACTTTTAGGGTCGTCATTATGAAATGCATCTGTGCCAATATTTTGAAGCCAATAAAATAAGACCTTTCGTTAAGTGGAAATATATATACATCAATATTTTTTCAATGAAATTCGGAATTTGAAATTTCTGGAGGTAAGTAACACGAATCTTGATACATGCAAACCCCGAATTGGGTTGAAAATTTGATGTATTCTTCCGTTATCGTACAGATTCCAACTATTTAGTTCACCGACAAATTGTGTTGAACATAAGAACATAAGATTTGTAGATGAATGGTTCAGAGAACCGACATGTTGATAAATGAGACACAAGTGCAACTCTTGGGTATCTTTATTGAGGAAACGTTTCGCCACACAGTGGCTTCATCAGTCCATACAAAGGAGAATCTTGAAGAATAGGACTGATTACCTCATTCTCCTCCTATTCTTCAAGATTCTCCTTTGTATGGACTGATGAAGCCACTGTGTGGCGAAACGTTTCCTCAATAAAGATACCCAAGAGTTGCACTTGTGTCTAATTTATCAATAAGAACATAAGAACATTAGAAAGGAGGAACACTGCAGGAGGCCTGTTGGCCCATACTAGGCAGGTCCTTTACAATTCATCCCACTAACAAACATTTGCCCAACCCAATTTTCAATGGTACCCAAGAAATAAGCTCTGATGTGCAAGTCCCACTCAAATCCAACCCCTCCCACTCATGTACTTATCCAACCTAAATTTGAAACTACCCAAAGTCCTAGCCTCAATAACCCAACTAGGTAGACTGTTCCACTCATCAACTACCCTATTTCCAAACCAATACTTTCCTATGTCCTTTCTAAATCTAAACTTATCTAATTTGAATCCATTACTGCGGGTTCTCTCTTGGAGAGACATCCTCAAGACCTTGTTAATATCCCCTTTATTAATACCTATCTTCCACTTATACACTTCGATCAGGTCTCCCCTCATTCTTCGTCTAACAAGTGAATGTAACTTAAGAGTCTTCAATCTTTCTTCATAAGGAAGATTGAACACCATAAGTGTCTCAATCTTCAACTTGTCGGTTTTTCAAACCATTCATCACAACTGTCAGACACTGCAGCATCATGGGATCTTGTTACAAAGAATTCTTCAACACTTGTTCAACCTTTGGACGAAGACCTACTTCGACTAGTGGATGGTACCACTATGACCCCGCCTCCATCTGCTTCACGTCACCTCACTACAGTATATAAGCCACGTCTACGGCCCTATGCTGTACATTCTACAAGATTGATGGACTGAACACATCGCCTCCAGGTTGAGGGACTGATTACCTCATTCTCCTCCTCTCCTTACGCCTTCCTCTTTGTATTGGACTGATGAAGCCACTGTGTGGCGAAACGTTTCCTGAATAAAGATTTCCATATGCTGCATAAGTGTCTCAATCTTCAACTTGTCGGTTTTTCAAACCATTCATCACAACTGTCAGACACTGCAGCATCATGGGATCTTGTTACAAAGAATTCTTCAACACTTGTTCAACCTTTGGACGAAGACCTACTTCGACTAGTGGATGGTACCACTATGACCCCGCCTCCATCTGCTTCACGTCACCTCACTACAGTATATAAGCCACGTCTACGGCCCTATGCTGTACATTCTACAAGATTGATGGACTGAACACATCGCCTCCAGGTTGAGGGACTGATTACCTCATTCTCCTCCTCTCCTTACGCCTTCCTCTTTGTATTGGACTGATGAAGCCACTGTGTGGCGAAACGTTTCCTGAATAAAGATTTCCATATGCTGCATAAGTGTCTCAATCTTCAACTTGTCGGTTTTTCAAACCATTCATCACAACTGTCAGACACTGCAGCATCATGGGATCTTGTTACAAAGAATTCTTCAACACTTGTTCAACCTTTGGACGAAGACCTACTTCGACTAGTGGATGGTACCACTATGACCCCGCCTCCATCTGCTTCACGTCACCTCACTACAGTATATAAGCCACGTCTACGGCCCTATGCTGTACATTCTACAAGATTGATGGACTGAACACATCGCCTCCAGGTTGAGGGACTGATTACCTCATTCTCCTCCTCTCCTTACGCCTTCCTCTTTGTATTGGACTGATGAAGCCACTGTGTGGCGAAACGTTTCCTGAATAAAGATTTCCATATGCTGCATAAGTGTCTCAATCTTCAACTTGTCGGTTTTTCAAACCATTCATCACAACTGTCAGACACTGCAGCATCATGGGATCTTGTTACAAAGAATTCTTCAACACTTGTTCAACCTTTGGACGAAGACCTACTTCGACTAGTGGATGGTACCACTATGACCCCGCCTCCATCTGCTTCACGTCACCTCACTACAGTATATAAGCCACGTCTACGGCCCTATGCTGTACATTCTACAAGATTGATGGACTGAACACATCGCCTCCAGGTTGAGGGACTGATTACCTCATTCTCCTCCTCTCCTTACGCCTTCCTCTTTGTATTGGACTGATGAAGCCACTGTGTGGCGAAACGTTTCCTGAATAAAGATTTCCATATGCTGCATAAGTGTCTCAATCTTCAACTTGTCGGTTTTTCAAACCATTCATCACAACTGTCAGACACTGCAGCATCATGGGATCTTGTTACAAAGAATTCTTCAACACTTGTTCAACCTTTGGACGAAGACCTACTTCGACTAGTGGATGGTACCACTATGACCCCGCCTCCATCTGCTTCACGTCACCTCACTACAGTATATAAGCCACGTCTACGGCCCTATGCTGTACATTCTACAAGATTGATGGACTGAACACATCGCCTCCAGGTTGAGGGACTGATTACCTCATTCTCCTCCTCTCCTTACGCCTTCCTCTTTGTATTGGACTGATGAAGCCACTGTGTGGCGAAACGTTTCCTGAATAAAGATTTCCATATGCTGCATAAGTGTCTCAATCTTCAACTTGTCGGTTTTTCAAACCATTCATCACAACTGTCAGACACTGCAGCATCATGGGATCTTGT
Organism: Cherax quadricarinatus; assembly: GCF_038502225.1. Taxonomy (NCBI): domain Eukaryota; kingdom Metazoa; phylum Arthropoda; class Malacostraca; order Decapoda; family Parastacidae; genus Cherax; species Cherax quadricarinatus. The sequence continues at coordinate 65,345 of NW_027196657.1, read as the reverse complement.
TACAAAGAATTCTTCAACACTTGTTCAACCTTTGGACGAAGACCTACTTCGACTAGTGGATGGTACCACTATGACCCCGCCTCCATCTGCTTCACGTCACCTCACTACAGTATATAAGCCACGTCTACGGCCCTATGCTGTACATTCTACAAGATTGATGGACTGAACACATCGCCTCCAGGTTGAGGGACTGATTACCTCATTCTCCTCCTCTCCTTACGCCTTCCTCTTTGTATTGGACTGATGAAGCCACTGTGTGGCGAAACGTTTCCTGAATAAAGATTTCCATATGCTGCATAAGTGTCTCAATCTTCAACTTGTCGGTTTTTCAAACCATTCATCACAACTGTCAGACACTGCAGCATCATGGGATCTTGTTACAAAGAATTCTTCAACACTTGTTCAACCTTTGGACGAAGACCTACTTCGACTAGTGGATGGTACCACTATGACCCCGCCTCCATCTGCTTCACGTCACCTCACTACAGTATATAAGCCACGTTTACGGCCCTATGCTGTACATTCTACAAGATTGATGGACTGAACACATCGCCTCCAGGTTGAGGGACTGATTACCTCATTCTCCTCCTCTCCTTACGCCTTCCTCTTTGTATTGGACTGATGAAGCCACTGTGTGGCGAAACGTTTCCTGAATAAAGATTTCCATATGCTGCATAAGTGTCTCAATCTTCAAACAAAATGTAGCCAAAGAAGTAAGACATCTTGAGCTAAATAAAAACGATAATAGGGAGAAAAACAAATTAGGCAACCGCATTAAGGTTCTTTTTTAAAATACCAAAAAATCGACATCCACAATCCAGTTGATGCCCACAGGCACTTCAGACAGGTGTGGCAACTACAACTATTCTTCAGAGTTGCTTCATTACACATTTTCTGAAACCCAAGTACCATGCCAACGATGTCTTGTAAGTGTCCCTGCGTCAGGTGTCTCTTCCTGATGGCGACCAGATAAGCCCATTCACAGATCTGTGTGACTTGTACTTAACCAGTGGTGACGTGTACTTAGTCAGTGGTGACGTGTACTTTGCTCAGTGGTGACGTGTACTTAGCTCAGTGGTGACGTGTACTTATCGTAAGGGTTCTTAATTGGAGATATCGCAGGTTGAAAGTAGACACACTTGTAGGATAGTAGCTATATTGTCAGACTGAGATGAGGAGCCCAGTGCCTTGCCTGCCTACGCCTGGATGGTCTGCCACCGAGTGAGGCCGGGACAGAGGGATGAGCCTCCTCGTGGGCATCCCGTGACGTCACACAAAGCCACAGGCCTACGAGGGGTCTCGTGTCTAAAGCACGTGGATGATGCTACTGCTATGCTATATAATACTGGGAATACAGGGATCAGCAACTATGCTGACAGCTCGGTCATGTTACGTATGTCGTCCCGACATACACTACTATACTATAGGCTGAACAGGCAGGCGGATCTGGGCTGATTCTATACAATAACAAATTCATATATAACTTAGAACTAATGGATGGTACAACATGATTTTGACGTAATGGGTGTTAACGTAATCATTACAAACTATAAGAACAAATCATTATACAATATGGATGGAATTGATCGATCGATCTGTATTCATGCACTCTACGGATTCTGAGGAAGAATAATTATATACAAAGAAGTGTTTAACAGAAAGGCAGATTCGGTGCACTCAAATCTAGACTGTTAATCCTCAGAATACGGAGGGAAAGTGAACACGAAAATTTCTGACAAACTGATCAGCTAATAACAAAACACACAGTTATTAATTTCATTCATCTCAGACATCTAATTATACAGACAATGTACATTTAAACCCAATTCTGCGAGGGTAAGGTTTACATATGCAGAATGGGTATCATCTCTGGGAGGATCGAATTCCTCTGCAATGGCTAACACATGCCTTGACTGAGAGAGATCTGAAGGAGTATCTACAAAAGATACTTGCGGGTTTCTCCTTACTTGTCGAGTACGCAAGGAGTAACGACATTCAGGATGAGTATCTGACTGAGTATCTGAGGTAGAGAGTACAGGATCAGGAGGATTGTCAGAATCTGTCACATTAGTCTGAGTAGCAATATCCTCAACATCGCATACTAATTTCATATGATCTAAATGCGATTCTTTGTATTTGCCAGTACTAATTTCTCTAACCTTATACTTATTTCCAGTGATATGTTCAACTACTCGATAAGGTCCGACAAACTTTTGATCAAGCTTTGGCATTGCAGACGTTTTGTTAAAGTTAATCAGCATAACTCTCGAACCTACTTTGATTTTAGATGGCTTTGCTCGAGTGTTTGCGACTCTTGTAAATTCTGCTGTTGATTTATGAAGTGTTTCACGGATTCTTCTAAAAACACTTTGAGCTAAGCTGGTACGAGTTGCTACGAAATCATCAGGGTTGTAATTAGGTTTCGGAGTAGAATATAACAACTCATAGGGTAAACGCTTGTCTACACCATACAATGCATAATGTGGAGTATCACCTATGGAAGCATTGTAAGCAGAATTTATGGCACACTGGACATCTGGTATAACTTCATCCCAAGTTTCACTATTGGGGTTGATAGTGGCTCTCAGAACATCAAGTACTTTCTTATTTGATCTTTCGGCTAACCCATTGCTGGCAGGATGTTGAGGAACAATGGTGGATTTAGAGATCTTGTATAAAGTACACAAATTTTCAAGAATCTCATTACAGAATTCACCTCCATTATCTGTTACTAAGGACTTTGGGGTGGTATGCCTGCAGATAATGCGTTCTTTAAACGCTCTAGCTACTGTCTCTGCAGTCTTATCTGCAATAGGAACTAACTCACAATATCTGGTGAAATGGTCTACCATAACACACAGATGTTTGTTGCCTTGGAGGGAACATTTAAAATTAGTTAACAAATCAAGGGCAACTCTTTCCCACGGTTCGCTAGTGGTTGGGTACACTTGGATTGGGTTAGGACCATTGACATTTCCTTTATGCTGCATACAGACACTACATTTCTTAACATACTCGGAAATGTCAGTTGCCATACGTGGCCAAAAGTATTTCATTCTGGCTTGTTTCACAGAACGATCCATACCAGGGTGTGCAACACCTGGTGCATCATGAACTAGCTGTAGAGCTACGTTCACTATTTGCTGTGGAATTACTAACTGGTAAACTCTTCTGCTTGGAGTACCCAACTCGGCTGTTCGATACAGTAATTCTTGACTCATTACAAAGTCACTAATGGGTGCTGGTGGCTTCACAGTAAGAATGAGATCTTCCTGGAGCAGGAATCGAATCACACCAGACCACATGGGATCAGTTCTTTGTGCAGTTTTGACATCCTCGACAGTAAATGGAGGATCTGCAGTAACTACACTAACGTGTCGCGATAAAGCATCAGCGACTACATTTGACTTGCCAGGTAAATGTTCAAAAGTGGGATTGAACTCTTGGATAGTCAAGGTCCATCTGGCTAACCTTCCAGTAGGCTGTTTGTTCTGGAATAAAGGTAACAGTTCTTCCTTACTGGAGGAATGAACAAACTCGGTGGAGTGGATGACTCCCCCCGGTTGAAAAAAATTAACGCTATAACACGCAATATGAGCAAGGGAGAACGAATCTACTATCTCAAACTGCAAGCACAGGAGAAAAGAAATGAACACGGTGAACAATGCTGATATTCAATCTGAGTCGCACACAGTGACACGAGGTATCAGCTATAAAGAAACTACACTTACAAACGTTAACATGTGAAAGTTACTCGAGAAATAACTTCTTACAATGCACTGATTACTGTCAACTAGGATGGGATCACCATCTGGAACATTAGGAACAACAACAGACACTCTAGTGAGAGCACTAGCTGTAACAGAGACGTCTTTCTGCAGACAGCATGTCACATCAACAAGAGATGGCATTACTAGTTGCAAGTAATCGTTTTCTGACAAGGCATCCCCTGTTGAGAAACTACTACTCGAACTAGCAGTCATTGCAGGGATAGGATGTGCACTCAAGGCTGTCTGAGTGTCCTCGGACACTTGAGGCAACGGAACACTATCCTGCAAGTCTGAAGGTATAGGTGGAACACAGACGGGAATGACAGAATTACTAGTGCCTGACCGCTCGGCTACGTTAATAAGTAATTCACGGATCTATAGGAACTTAATCTGAACTTCACATTTCGCAGCACTTTAACAAACCTCAGATACAAGCTGTGAGAACAAACACATTGCTCAAGGGCTAGATATTGTCTTTCAGTCAGTAAGGGAATGTTAGTACTGTGGACTGATTCATATAGACTTTGACTGGAATGATACACTAAGTGAACGTTCAAAAGTGACTGGGACATCTTCTCGGTGAAAATACTGAAGTGCATAAGGCAAGAAAAATGGAGAGAATGACACAGTAAGCTTAAATGGAAGAAAATACTTAACTATTCTGCATAAGTAATTAAAAATTGACAAGTTACACAGTAAGCAAAGAACTCACACAAGAAGAATATGCAATTTAACAAACACTGAAAATCAAGAGAACTTGTACTTTGCTCAAATCTAATTTGCTCAACTTTTACTTTAAATTGAATAAATGGCACAGTGAGTTGTCTTTACTTTCAATGCAACAAGGAAATACACAATAAAATGATAAAATGGACCCAATAAACTTGTGCGAAAATTAAAACAAACACACAATTCACTGAAATTAAAAAAAAATAAAATGACACAGAGTAAAATACTATGCACAGAACAGAGCATAAGAAACTGCACTGTAATAAACTGTAGCAATATATCAAATAATTGCTAATCAAAAAAGTATTGCACAACACTGCATAAAATTTTCTGCAAGAAAAACTTTAATAGCAACACAATATTTGCACAAGAATTATTGCAAAATGAGTCAATGTGCAATAATTAAAATTATAACACACAAGAAAAGAAATATATCAAGGAATGAACACTTTAACTCTTAACTGCACTTAAACAACACTTAACAAGCAAAAGAACAACTTACTTTAAAAAGGAGAACTTAAAAATTGCACTTAAGAGTGAATTTGTTCAATAAAACATGAAAAATAATAGGTGCAAAAAATACATAAAACAGAGGGTTGAACACTTACAGTGATGCAGAACACAACACATCAACATAAACACAGTACTAGAATTTTCTTGCAATGAAACTTGATGTGTGAAAAATTTTGTAAAAGTGATTTCTTGCTGGGACTTTAAAAATGGCACTATTGTCTGTGGAAATAAGACAAATTAGACACTGGCTAAATGGAAAGAATATGAACACAAGAATGTTCAACACACAGGGAACAAAACAAAAATACACAAATGCTAGGAAGAAAAATATAACAGACAACACTGAGTTGTGATGCAGAATATGAGGTTAAAAATTTACTGAAATACTTCACTGGAATACTGAGAACACAAGGTGATTCTGAAGTGTTAAACACAAGGTCTATATTGCTCATATGTTGCACACACAACAAAGGAAACACTAAGTACTTACTTCAAGTGTATAAAAAGATACACAACACAACAGATATAAAATAATGCACGAAAATTAACACTGAATTAAGGAGATTAAAAGAAATTTATGCAATCAGTACATGATAAACACTGAGTCCGATCAAGAGCAACTGAATGTCACTAAGAGAAAAATTCACTGGGAACACAAAAGAAATGTCTCAACACTCGCAAATGTCTCTAAAAAAAAAAATATCGCTGTAACACATGAAGAATGAGATTGATGGATTGTTTATATCGTCTTGCTGCTGTCCTCTGCACAGATGATCGTAGAATTGCGCTTAAATCGGCGATAGACAACACACAGGAGGCTTTTAAAGATGGCACGACACACTCTAGCTCTTGACCCACTATGTGGTCCTTAAAATATGGTGCTACAACCCTTAGCAGTGCACCAAAACACTGATGAGGTAGGTGAGTTGTAATGGCCGACTGTAGTTGGGTTTGTGGGTTAATGGCTGAGCGAGGCGTCTGAGACCGGCAACGGTGACACACGTGATCGTGAGTGGCTGGGCTTATGGGTTGAACGTCGTAAGCCTCACTGAGAATACCCACACTGCCGCGAAGATAATTCTAAGCCGGCTGGCTTAAAATAAACGCACGAAATACTACAACACCACAAGGATGACAAGGAGCACTCAGAATGCTTGGAGCTTGAATCACAAGCGATGAAGACTACTCACGTGGCTTGCTTGAGTACTGGGGTAAGACACCTGGGTTAGTTGCTAGCTGGCTTATCTTAACCCTTCACACAGAATAGCTTGATAACTTCACACGATGAGTCAGTGGTGACGTGTACTTAGCTCTGTGAAGACCTGTTTGTGTGCTCTCTGTGAATCTGTGGTGACATGTACTTAGCAGTGGTGACGTGTACTTAGCTCAGTGGTGATGTGTACTTAGCTCAGTGGTGACGTGTACTTAGCTCAGTGGTGACGTTTACTTAGCTCAGTGGTGACGTGTACTTAGCTCACCAGTACCAGATGCCCTCTCTTGAGCAACTTTACCAGCAGCTGAGAGAAGAGCTCAGAGTTGCTAAGATGGAGATACGGCGATTAACGGAGGAGAACAAGAGGATTCGTAGTAATCCTTCTGTTGTGAGTCCCCAGGTTAAGAGGGGAGCTTGGTCAGTGGCCGGGCAACATGGAACCAAGCTGAAGATCAAGAAAACGGTTGGAGAGGCAGAAACAACGAGAAACCAGAAGACTACCGTGGAAACTTCCAACTCATTCTCGGTGCTACCTGACGAATGTGAGTGTTCTACTGGGAATGCCACAACGAGCACCAAAGAAGCATTGGCAGACGTGAGTAAGACATCCCTAGAAACCCCAACGAAGACCATCGAGAACGTCTTGACGAATTCTACAAGTGGTGTAATGCTACCTGGCGAATGTGAGTCGACTACTCGGAGCATCACGACGGACGACGCCAAGGAAGGTAAAAACATTGTTGTTGTTGGGGATAGCCAGATTAGGTACATGGATAGGGCATTCTGCTTGAAGGATAGGAGTAGGAGGCAGAGAGTGTGTTTTCCTGGGGCTGGGATGAAGGATATTGTTAGCCGTCTGGATGACATAATGAGAGGTAATGGGAGCAATCCTATTATCTGTCTCAGTGCTGGAGGCAACGATGTTGGCAGACGTAGGAGTGAGGACCTGATTAGCAGGTATAGGTCAGCAATAGAGATAATTAGGAGGAAGGGTGGGAAACCTGTCATATGTGGCATTTTGCCAAGGAGAGGAGTTGGAAATGAATGGTTGTCCAGAGCAATTGGTGTCAATTGCTGGCTGGACAAATACTGTAAGGAAAATGCGGTAACATTCATTGACAACTGGGACCTCTTCTATGGCAGAAATGACATGTATGCCAGGGATGGGGTTCACTTATCTAGGTGTGGGGTGGGAGCACTGGCCAACGCAGTGGAGGGAGCTGTTAGGTCTTTAAACTAGGAATAGTTAGTGGTATGGGTTTTGGCGGGAAAACTGTGAAGTCGCAGGGTAGTAACATGAGTACTAGGAGAACTAGTAATAGGCAAAATGAGGTGGATATTGGAAAGCCAGTGGCACTAATTGACAAGGACAGTAATAGGTTTAGTGGAATAACAGAAAGGAGCAGGAAGGGTAAAGAGAGAGGAGGGTCATTAAATATTTATTACACAAATAGTCGCAGTGCTAGGAATAAGATGGACGAGTTGAGACTAGTTGCTAGTGCAGGTAACATAGATGTATTTGCCATTACTGAGACGTGGTTTAATTCAAAAAGTCGGGACATGCCTGCAGAATGTCACATTCAGGGTTTTAAATTGTTCCAAGTAGATAGAAGTATCGGGAAGGGGGGTGGGGTGGCATTGTATGTCCGAGATCGCTTGAACTGTTGCATAAAAACGGGCATTAAGTCTGAAGTAACACATACAGAGTCTGTTTGGATAGAATTTTCAGTGGGACATGAAAAATTAATTTTAGGTGTGATATACCGTCCCCCAAATTTAGATAGGGACCAGGGGAGACTACTATGGGAGGAAATTGTTAGGGCCACAAGGCACGATAATGTAGTAATTCTAGGAGACTTTAACTTTAGTCATATTGATTGGAATTTCTTGACTGGGAATTTAGAATCATACGATTTCTTAGAAGTAGTTCAGGATTGTTTTTTGAAGCAGTTTGTGACAGAACCTACAAGGGGTAATAACCTGCTTGACTTAGTTCTGGCAAACAATGAATCCCTTGTTAATAATTTAGAAGTTTCAGAGGAACTGGGTGCTAGCGACCACAAATCAATTACATTTAGAATTGAATGGAAGTATGATAGTAGGGATAACTCAGTAACAGTCCCAGATTTTCGCTTAGCAGATTACGATGGGCTTAGAGAACACTTATCATCTGTTGACTGGGGTAACGAAGAGAGCTATCAATATGACAGTTTTCTGAACACAATACATGCTGCTCAAAGAACGTTTATCCCTTATAAGGAAATTAGATCAAATAGAAATGACCCAAAATGGATGAATAATAGGCTGAAATATCTACTAGGGCATAAGAAAGGAATTTATAGGCGTATCAAAAGAGGCGAGGGTCATCTTATGAATCAGTATATTGACATTAAGAGGGACATTAAAAAGGGGATAAGAAAAGCTAAAAGGGACTATGAAATTAAAGTTGCTAGGGATTCTAAAACTAACCCAAAAAGTTTTTTCCAGGTCTATAGAACAAAAGTCAGAGATAAGATAGGTCCCCTTAAAAATAACTATGGGCATCTTACTGACAAAGAGAATGAAATGTGCTCGATTTTAAATAATTATTTTCTCTCGGTTTTTACACAGGAAGACACTAATAATATTCCGGTAATTAATTTTTATAGTGGATCAGAAGAAGATAAATTATGTAACATCACAGTCACTAGTGAAATGGTTGTGAAGCAGATAGACCGACTGAAGCAAAATAAGTCACCGGGTCCTGATGAGGTTTTTTCAAGGGTTCTTAAGGAATGCAAAATGGAAGTCTGTGAACCATTAACTAATATTTTTAATTTATCTCTTCAAACAGGTGTAGTGTCTGATATGTGGAAGATGGCTAATGTGATTCCTATTTTTAAAACAGGGGACAAGTCGTTACCGTCAAATTACCGCCCAATAAGCCTGACCTCAATTGTAGGCAAATTACTAGAGTCAATTATAGCTGAGATTATAAGAAGCCATCTCGATAAGCATAGCTTGATTAAGGATACTCAGCATGGATTCACAAGAGGCCGGTCTTGTCTAACTAATTTATTAACTTTCTTCAGTAAAGCTTTTGAGGCTGTTGACCACGATAAAGAATTTGATATTGTTTACTTAGATTTTAGTAAGGCATTTGATAGAGTTCCGCACCAAAGACTGTTGAAGAAAGTAGCAGCTCATGGCATTGGGGGAAGGGTGCTCTCGTGGATCGAATCATGGCTCACAGACAGGAAGCAGAGAGTGTCCATAAATGGGGTTAAATCCGAGTGGGGATCAGTAACAAGTGGCGTTCCACAGGGATCAGTCTTGGGCCCGTTGTTGTTTATAATATATATCAATGATCTTGATGAAGGAATTACTAGTGATATGAGCAAATTCGCCGATGACACGAAGATAGGTAGGATAATTGATTCAAACGTAGATGTTAGGGAACTTCAGGAGGATTTAGACAAACTCTACTCTTGGTCAGAAAAGTGGCAGATGCAGTTCAATGTAGATAAATGCAAGGTTCTGAAGCTCGGGAGTGTCCATAACCCTAGCACTTATAAGTTAAATAATGTAGAACTTAGCCATACAGATTGCGAAAAGGACTTGGGGGTTATGGTAAGCAGCAACCTTAAACCAAGACAGCAATGCCTAAGCGTACGTAATAAGGCAAATAGATTACTGGGATTTATATCAAGAAGTGTAAGCAACAGAAGTCCAGAGGTCATACTGCAGCTTTATACATCATTAGTAAGGCCTCACCTAGATTATGCAGCTCAATTCTGGTCTCCATATTACAGAATGGACATAAATTCGTTAGAAAACATTCAGCGTAGGATGACTAAATTAATACATAGCATTAGAAATCTTCCTTATGAAGAAAGATTGAAGACTCTTAAGTTACATTCACTTGTTAGACGAAGAATGAGGGGAGACCTGATCGAAGTGTATAAGTGGAAGATAGGTATTAATAAAGGGGATATTAACAAGGTCTTGAGGATATCTCTCCAAGAGAGAACCCGCAGTAATGGATTTAAATTAGATAAGTTTAGATTTAGAAAGGACATAGGAAAGTATTGGTTTGGAAATAGGGTAGTTGATGAGTGGAACAGTCTACCTAGTTGGGTTATTGAGGCTAGGACTTTGGGTAGTTTCAAATTTAGGTTGGATAAGTACATGAGTGGGAGGGGTTGGATTTGAGAGGGACTTGCACATCGGAGCTTGTTTCTTGGGTGGCATTGAAAATTGGGTTGGTCAAATGTTTGTTAGTGGGATGAATTGTAAAGGACCTGCCTAGTATGGGCCAACAGGCCTGCTGCAGTGTTCCTCCTTTCTTATGTTCTTATGTTCTTATGCGAGGAATAATAGTGGACATAGGAACAGTTATTTGTAGGTTTTCTGTAAATTTTAAATTTGAATTCATTATTACCCTTAATAATTAAAACATCTAGAAAAGGCAATGAGTTATTTTCTTCAAACTCAACAGTAAAGTTTATGGTCGAGCCTTCAATCCAGTTCACACTTGAAGAAGTCGACAACACTCTTCCTTTCCTTGATGTCCTGCTCTGCAAAGCTGACCACGAACTTCGTTTTAAAGTCCACCAACCAAAACGATCTTCTCCACTTCTACTCTCACCACGACACCAAAACCAAACGTGGGGTAATTATAGGCTTCTTCCTGCGTGCACTCAGAATCTGCAGCAACGAGTTCCTTGAGGAAGAATGCACTATAATTGAACAAATATTTTCTAAACTCCACTATCCTCGTCACTTCATCAGAGACTGCAGACGGCGAGCATTAAAAATCTTCAACACACCCAGAGAAGACACTGCCGAGAAGAGATACATAGTCCTTCCCACCAACTCCATTGCCAAACATGTTTCCAACATCTTTGCCAAAACATCATTCCAAGTATCTACCTCCACAACCACGACCATCAAGGACATCACCAGTAGTAGGCAGGACAAGCCTCCATCCTCTGCAGGGGTATACATGGACTTGAAAAAGCCCACTGTGTGGGCGAAACGTAGTCAATAAAGGATCACATTATACTGCATTTGTGTTTATATTGCCAGGGGTATACATAATCCCTTGTAATGACTGCAACATGTTATACGTGGGCGAAACATCAAGGGACCTCCAAACACGTATTTCAGAACACCAATACGCAAGCAGGTCTGACGACACAAGGAATGCCTGCGTACAACACCGTAATTCACACAACCACTTGATAAACTACAGGAACTCAAGACTTATCGCCACAGAAGACAACACTCAATACCGAAGAATCCTGGAATCATCACTCATTTCTATATCCGACAACTTCAACCAGAATAGTGGCTTCTATAACATAGCTGAACCACTTGCCAAGAAACTTCTTCATCGCTATCCCACATAAGAACACTGTAGAAGGTCTGCTTACAAACTTATCCAATCTCCTTTCCAAGCTACCCAAGTTTTTAGACTCTATAACCCCACTCGGTGCATCATCAGATGCAGCATTCTTCACCTGACCTCAGCTGGACTATAAATACTCGCATTCCTTCCACCCCAGGTAGTTCTGTTTGTGACTTGAAAAAGCCCACTGTGTGGGCGAAACGTAGTCAATAAAGGATCACATTATACTGCATTTGTGTTTATATTGCCAGTAAAGTTTATAGAATGGGCTAAGCTATTTAATTTTCCAAGAAAATGGTGTATGTTCTTATGTATCCTTCACTCCCACACTCCTTCACACCAACATCCCCTTACACAAACACACACCTTATATCAGCACTCCACTTTCACACGCCCTCACTCCCACGATAGCTCACTTTCACATTCTCTTTCACGTGACTCACTTTATCACACCCTCCCACACGTCTCCATCCCACACTCTCTTGCTTGTCCTTTATAACTAATGCACTGCCTTATACGTGACTCCCTCACTCGCACTATCCTCCGCTAGTGTCTCACTCACTATCCTTCACCAGTATCTCCTTCACTCACACTATCCTTCACCAATGTCTCCCTCACTCACACTTTACTTCACCAGTGTCTCCCTCGCACTATCCTTCATCAGTGTCTTCCTAGCACTATCCTTCATTAGTGTCTCCCTCACTCATACTATCCTTCATCAGTGTCTCCCTCACTCATACTATCCTTCACCAGTGTCTCTTTCACTCACACTATCCTTCACCAGTGTGTCCCTCACTCACACTATCCTTCATCAGCATCTCCCTCATACTATCCTTCACCAGTGTCTCCCTCACACTATCCTTCATCAGTACCTCCCTCACACTATCCTTCACCAGTGTCTCCCTCACACTATCCTTCACCAGTGTCTCCCTCACACTATCCTTCACCAGTGTGTGTGTGCGTGTGTGCATGTGTGTGTGTGTGTGTGTGTGTGTGTGTGTGTGTGTGTGTGTGTGTGTGTGTGTGTGTGTGAGTTTGTGTTTGTGTACTCATCTACTTGTGTTTCCAGGGGTCGAGTCACAACTTCTGGCACCGCCTCATACATAGCTTTATCATACCTCTTAAAGCTATGTATGGATCCTGACCAACTCTGCAGTGGCGTTTGATGCAGTTACGTAGTCAGCACAGCCAGCAATTTTTCTCTATGCTCTGCCAACCAACACCATGTGACTGGGTTTAACCCCGACTCTTTCCCTCATTCTCTTATTCCTTCCTCTCACCCGCTTCTCTCCACTATCCAAGTCTCCCTTTCACGCACATGGGTCTCATTTGGGAGTATACTGTCCTGTCCAGATCCTGCCTTCAATATATCATTTTCCAGAATATTCCACTTCCTGACAACTTTGTGAATGAAGACATACTTCTTAACATCCCAGTGATTCATCTGAGATTGCAACTTCCATTTGTGATCCCTTGTTACTATATTCTATCTCTGAAACATTCTGTTCCTATCCACCTTGCAGACACTGCAAGGCTCCAGGCGGACATCAACCAAATCTTTCAGTGGGCTGCAGAAAACAATATGAAGTTCAACGATGAGAAATTTCAATTACTCAGATATGGTAAACACGAGGAAATTAAATCTTCATCAGAGTACAAAACAAATTCTGGCCACAAAATAGAGCGAAACACCAACGTCAAAGACCTGGGAGTGATCATGTCGGAGGATCTCACCTTCAAGGACCATAACATTGTATCGATCGCATCTGCTAGAAAAATGACAGGATGGATAATGAGAACCTTCAAAACGAGGGATGCCAAGCCCATGATGACACTCTTCAGGTCACTTGTTCTATCTAGGCTGGAATATTGCTGCACACTAACAGCACCTTTCAAGGCAGGTGAAATTGCTGACCTAGAAAATGTACAGAGAACCTTCACGGCGCGCATAACGGAGATAAAACACCTCAATTACTGGGAGCGCTTGAGGTTCCTGAACCTGTATTCCCTGGAACGCAGGAGGGAGAGATACATGATTATATACACCTGGAAAATCCTAGAGGGACTAGTACCGAACTTGCACACGAAAATCACTCACTACGAAAGCAAATGACTTGGCAGACGATGCAACATCCCCCCAATGAAAAGCAGGGGTGTCACTAGCACGTTAAGAGACCATACAATAAGTGTCAGGGGCCCGAGACTGTTCAACTGCCTCCCAGCATACATAAGGGGGATTACCAACAGACCCCTGGCAGTCTTCAAGCTGGCACTGGACAAGCACCTAAAGTCGGTTCCTGATCAGCCGGGCTGTGGCTCGTACGTTGGTTTGCGTGCAGCCAGCAGTAACAGCCTGGTTGATCAGGCTCTGATCCACCAGGAGGCCTGGTCACAGACAGGGCCGCGGGGGCGTTGACCCCCGGAACTCTCTCCAGGTAAACTCCAGGTAATTCCTCTCAGTATATTGTTTGTTATCACGTCATCCCTATCCCTCCTGTCTTCCAGTGTCGTCAGGTTGATTTCCCTTAAACTCTCCTGCTAGGATATACCCTTTTGTTGCCGAACTAGTCTTGTTGTAAATCTTTGCACTTCCTCTTATTTCTTGACGTGCTTGACCTAGTATGAGTTCAATACTGGTGACGTACATGACGTACATATGCTGCAGCAGTTATTTGTCTGATGTGCACTTCAGATGTACTTGGTATGATACTCACCCCAAGTTCCTTTTCCCTGAGTGAGGTATACAGCCTCTGTCCCCCTCGGTCTTCTTTAACCTTCCCCAGCCTTCATGATTTTGCACTTGGTGTGGTTAAACTCCAGGAGATTGTTGTTAGACCAGTCTTTCTTGCTGCCTGTCCAGATCCCTTTCTAGTCCTACCTGATCCTCTTCTGTTTGAATTCTCAGCATTAGCTTCACATCGTCTGTAAACATGGACAACTCTGAATGTGGAACCTCAAAATTCGAACGTATCACATATCGAACGTTTCAAAAAATAGAACCCTTTTTTCGAACCAACTTTGTCCCTATTATCGAACGCGCCCCTATTTTCGGACCACCGGATACCGGACCTGTCCGCCAGCCCGCTCTGTCTGCGTCCCCACACAGGCGCCGTGAGCCAGTCTGGCTTTGTTTATGTTTGAGTGAACACTAACCTGCACTCTCATTCAAACATTTTACGATTATTTCATTGTGTTTAGTGCTTGTGGAACTGTGAAATAAGCTACCATGGGCCCAAAGAAACTTGCTAGTGGTACCCCTGTGGTAGAGAAAGTGAGAAACACCATAGATGTGAAGAAGGAAATAATACAGAAGTGGAATGATGTCCAAGTGGAATGATGGTCAAATGTTTGTGGAGTAGTACCACCCTGAGCAAGCTGAAACAAGCCATCTTTGCAACAAGCTCAGGGACAGAACCATGTCCCATTTTAGGGGAATGTTAAAGAGGTGCCAGAAACAGAGGGCTGTGGACAGTTATTTTGTGAGACAGGGGTCCAGTGACTCTCAAGCTGGTCCTAATGGCATTAAAAGGCAGAGAAAAGAAGTAACCCCAGAGAGGGCTTTACCTGAAGCCCTCATGGAGGGGGATTCTCCTTCCAAAGACTAACCCCAACTCCCTCTCTCCTCCGTATCTTCCAGATGCCATCACCAATCTTCAATAAAGGTAAGTAAAAATGTTATTTTATATTTATATACATATACATACATATTTGTTGTGTGTATGTAAAACTGTAATTAATCTCTATAAAATTTATTTTTTTGTGAATATTTTTGGGTTTCTGGAACGGATTAATTGTATTTCCATTATTTCTTATGGGAAATATTGCTTCGATTTTCAGACTTTTCGAACTTAGAACTAGCTCCTGGAATGGATAAGTTCGAAATTTGAGGTTCCACTGTACTTGCTTTCATGTCATTCAAATATAACAGAAACAGCACTGGCTCTAGGACTGACCTCATTGGAAACCGGCTTGTCACAGGCAACCTCACTGACACCTAGTGACGTACCAACACACGTTGTTTCCTTCCTGTCAGGTATTCTCTAATCCACTGCAGTGCCTTCCTGTTATTCCTGCCTGCTTCTATAGCTTTTGCATTCATCTCTTGTTCGGAACTGTCGAAAGCCTTCTGTCATCTAGTCGTTACACTGTATTAGGTTTTTTGACACAGGATTTGCCCCTCCCTGAAACCGTGCTTGTTATCGTGTATAAGCTAATTCGTTTGTAGGTGCCCAACCAGTCTTTCTGATAAGATTCTACATCGCTTTTCAATGTCTGTGACACTGGTCTGTAGTTTAATGCTGTTTAATGCTGTTTTCCGCACCTCGTGTAGTTGCCATGATGATATAGAGGTGTTAAAGATTGTTGTTATTGCTACACACACAGTGCCTCTGCTCCCTCTCTCAGGACCCACGGAGAGGTGATGTCCGGTCCCACCTGTTTGAGGTATCTAGATCGATTAGCAGCCCCATCACCTCCTTGGTTGTTGTGTGTGCAGCATTTGTTGGTGTACCCTAATATTCGGTTTGCTAGAATCCTTTCCATCTCCACTGAAAACTACTTTTTTAAACCACAAGTTGAGCTCTTCACATACTTCTTGGTGGATTCTTGTGATCTCCCCCCCCCTTCCTTAATCAGCCTGATTAGCTGGTCATTGTTGTTTTCCTCCTGATGTGGCTGTACAACAGCTTTTGGTCAGGTTTGGCTTTCGATGTTATGTCATTCTCGTATTGCTGCTGGGCCTCCCTCCTTATCCATGTACATTCGTTTCTGGCTCTATCCCTGATTTCCTTATTTCCCTGGGTCCTTTGTCTTTAATACTTTTTTTCATTCTCTAGAAAACTTACCTATGGCCATTCTACACCTTTTAGTGAACCAAGGGCTCGTTCAGGTCTTCTTATTTTTTGGTTGCCCTTCGGTATGAACGTCTTCTCCGCACCCCTGCCCTCTGTAGTCACGTATTCCTTTATCTCATTTACTATTTTTCCTTCCAGTTCTCTTTCCTACTGTACTTCATGCCTATGTAGCCCCCTCTTTTTAAGTCAGGTTCTCCAGTCCTTCTCGTCCTGCTTCACTCTCAACTTTTAACTCTACAATTTATTCAAAGCTCAAAACCGCATGATATCTAGCTCTGAAGAGCCTTTGATATGTGATGTCCTCAGTGCAAACTACTCAAGGCGAATGTGAGGTACATCCTTGCTGGCTCAACCTTTCATTTCTCTCTAGTAGTGTCCCTAACATGTTGATGCATGAGCTTTTCCAGCACTACCTACATCTTCTTAGCCCTCCGCGTCTCTGGTTCTCCATGTGGCTCCAGGTTTTCCTATTCATTATCCTTGTGATTGAAATAACCCACTACTGTCAACTTTTCCTTGCCCATGTAGGCCCTTATGACCACCTCATCTAGTCTATCCACCATTTCTCTTTTGCTCTCATTGTACCCTTGGCCTCTTGCTGTTCTGTGGCTGGTTGTACATCACTTCATTCCTTACCCTGGGGCACACAGTCTGAAGTGTTCCTACTATGTAGTCCCTTGCCTCCCTTCTTTCCATTCCTTTCAACTCCTCAAAACTCCACTTGTTTTGGATGAACATTGCAATCCTCTCACTGTATCATTTTCAGGATATGATATTCAGTTGGAAAAATCTCTTCTGTTATCATTCCTGTTGGGTTTGTTTCCATGAGTGCTATTATGTCTAGGGATGCGTCCACGATTCTTTCGTGCCACTCCTCACAATTATTTGTTATTCCATCTGTGTTAGTGTACTATACATACAGTTTTATTTCCAATGCTGTGTTCTGAGGGGAGGGGTATAGTGACTGAGGGATTGAGTGGCCTAGTACGCTGTAGGTGGGGACTGTGCTGGGGGAGGGGGGTCTGTGAGTGAGTTGTGTACTTTTTGGGGTTAATTTATTTGAATGCATTGGGATTTATTGGTTGAGGGTATTCTCTGGGTAGTTGTGCTTGCTAGTGCTCCCAACTCTTGGGTCTTCTACCTGTCTCTATCCTTGTCTCTCTTTCCCCATGTGTTTTTGTGTCCTCTCAGTTACTGTCATTCTGTTTGTGTTCTGCTGCAGATAAGGTACACCCACAGAGATTCTGATGATTCCTTTAGCCATGATTTCTGTTGCAGGCTCATTTGTCATACTGTGTGTGTGTGCTTACCTACTTGTACTTACCTATTTGTGATTGCAGAGGCCGAATCATAGCTCCTGGTCTCGCTTCACTGATCGCTACTATATCCACTCTCTCCCTGCTCCATGAACACTATCAAACCTCGTCTTAAAACTATGTATGGTTCCTGCCTCCACTACATCACTTACCAGACTATTTCACTTCCTGACAACTCTATGACTGAAGAAATACTTACTAACATCCTTTTAACTCATCTAAGTCTTCAACTTCCAATTGTGACCCCTTATTCCTGTGTTTCATCTCTGGAACATCCTGTCTCTGTCCACCTTGTCAATTCCTCGCGGTATTTTATATGTCGTTATCATGTCTACCCTAACCCTCCTGTCCTCCAGCGTCGTCGGGCCGATTTCCCTTTCTTCGTAGGACATTCCCCTTAGCTCTAGAACTAGTCTTGCTACAAACCTTTGCACTTTCTCAAATTTCTTGACGTACTTGACCAAGTGTGGGTTCTAAACTGGTGCTGCATGCTCCAATATTGGTTAGACGTATACGGTGTACAGTCTTCAACGATTCCTTGTTGAGGCATCAGAATGCTATTCTTAGGTTTGCCAGGCGCCAATATGCGGCAGCAGTTATCTGGTTGATGTGCGCCTCATGAGATATGCTCAGTATTACACTCACCATAAGATCCTTTTCCTTGAGTGAGGTTTGCAGTCTTTGGTCTTCTAGCCTGTACTCTGTCTGCAGTCTTTTTGCCCTTCCTCGATCTTCATGACTTTACAATTGGCGGGGTTAAATTGAAGGAGCCAATTGCTGGACCAGGCTTCCAACCTGTCCATGATCCTCATCCTATTTAATTCTGCTCATTAACTTCACATCATCTGCAAACAGTGACACTTCTGAGTGTATCCCTTCATCTTAACCTAGGTTCTCTACACATATGCTATGTATGATAATCTGTGTAACTGTATTTGTGTATACCCGGATAAACTTACACCATAAACAGCACTGATCCTAGGACTGAACCCCTTTGGAACCCCGCTCGTCAGTGGCACCCACTCTGACACCTTATCACGTATCATGACTCGTTATTGCCTCCTTGTCAGGTATTTTCTGATCCATTGCCGTGTCTTTCCTGTTATGTATGACTGCTCTTGTGAGGAACTGTGTCGAAGGCCTTCTTGCAATCCAACAAAATGCAGTCTACCCACCCCTCTCTCTTGTCACACTTACGTTTCCTTGTCATAAAACACGAGTAGGTTTGTGACACAGGATTTCCCTTCCCTGAAACCTTGCTGGTTGTTATTTATAAGCTATTCCTTTCCAGGTGCTCCACCACTCTCCTCCTGACAATCTTCTCCATGACTTTGCATACTATACGTGTCAGTGACACTGATCTGTAGTTAAGTGCCTCGTGTCTGCCTCTTTTCTTAAAAATTGGGACTAGATTTGTCGTCTTCCTTACATCAGATAGTTGCCCAGTTTCAATGGATGTGTTGAAGACTGTTGTTAATGGCGCACACAGCATCTCTGCTCCCTCTCTGAGGACCCACGGAGAGATGTTGCCCGCTCCCACCACCTATGAAGTATTATGTTCTCTTAGCAGCTTCTTCGCCTGCTCATAGATTGTGTGCATTTCCTTTAGCACATGTTTGTATGTCCCTTGTTGGTGTACCCCCGTATTCTGACTTCCCAGATTCCTTTCTGTCTCCACTGTAAATATTTCTTTAAATCTCATGTTGAGCTCCTCACATACTTCTTGGTCGTTTCATGTAAGCTCCCTACCTTCTTTCCTCACCCTGATTACCTGGTCCATAACTGTTGTTTTCCTCCTGATGTGGCTATATAACAGCTTCAGGTCAGACTTGACTTTCAAAGCTATGTCTTTTTCATACTGTAACTGGGCCTCTCTCCTTATCTGTGCATACTCATTTCTAGCTCTTAGACCAACCTCGTTATTTTTCTGAGTCCTTTGTCTTCTGTAATTTTTCCATTCTCTACCACACTTACAGTGCTACTCATAGCTTTATGATGCCCCTTCCCCACACATGTACCAAAACACAAACATATACCATGAAAGATTATAATATATATATATATATATATATTTGCACATTTTCTGAGGTTTTAATACTTGGTGCTGCATCCTTTACGTTCAGTCACGTCCCTCAGTCAGGTAAGAAGACTCTTTCACAAGGGAGGTATATTATTTCCAAGCTTCATGTAGAGCAGTCTCCAGCCACAGGATGGAATTGATATCCTTGGTGAGTAAACTTCGTTTCACTATTGACCAGAGGTTTTCAATAGGGTTTAGGTCTGAGGAATTGCCTGGCCAGTCATTAAAGAACCTCACTTCGCAATCCTTAAGCAACTGAACTACAGATCTGGTGGTATGACATGGTGCACCGTCCTGCATAAAAACCGTAGCCACACACTTGTCAAACGAAATAAATTGTCTCAAATAGTTCAATCACTGTCACAAACCTTGAGCGAGTACACTCTAGTGGTCAGGTAGTTCACCATCACTATACTCAAACCTTGAGATCATATAGTGGTCTGGCTAGTTTCACTCTGAGCACTGAAGCACAATGAGTTCACACATCACACCATCACTGAGCACTGAAACACCCTCAAACCTTGAGCGAGTCTGGGTGTTTGGTGGTCCCACAGGTGTAGCCTGGGTCTAGTGGTCACTACCTCTTGGCTAGTACACGTGAAACACCCTCAAACAGCGAGTTACAGGTGACAGTGAACCTCTTGGTAGTTCACCATCACTCTGAGCACTTCAAACCTTGAGCGAGTCACTCCAAACCTCTTGGCTAGTACCATCACTTAGACCACTGAGCGAGTCTGGGTGTTTGGTGGTCCCACAGGAGCCTGGGTCCACTACCTCTTGGCTAGTACACCATCACTCTGAGCACTGAAGACATTTGCATAATCACTACCTCTTGCTAGTACTACATTTGACAGTTCTTTATTACTCCAAAATACTTTAGTGACATGGACAGGCCTATCGGACATGGACAGGATTTTCTTTACCTGCCGGTGACTACTCTACCCCAGTTCTGACACACATCTGATAACAATTCTTACAGACACCTCTGAGAGAAGATGTGGGTTCTTTTCTTTCACTTCTCTAGCACTAATCTTAGGTATACTTTCTAAATGCTTCTTTAACACAATTAAGGTACGAACAGATGTCTTCTTCGAGGGACCAGGCCGAGGATTGGCAGACGGTAATTCGACACCGCCACCAGCCTTGAAACACTGCACCCAGTTCCTCACTGAACGCTCACACACACCAATATTCTCCACTATTTCTTTCGTCTGGTGCCCAGCTTTGTGAAGCCCTATGATTTGAGCTATAGTTTCAAGTGTTAAAGACTTCTTTTTACCCATGATCAAACATGTATAGCCCCAAAACCAAGAGGAACTCCTTACAGAAGATGGGGCGGATGAGAGACAACAGTGCGACACTTCCTCTCACCACGGAGGCCACGTGAGCACTAAGGAGCCACTGTGGAGTGTGGGGGCAGGAAATGACGTCATGGTAATGGCTGCTACCCGGCATAAAGTACTGATAAAAAAAGACCCTGTATGGTAGGCCTTTGATTTTCGTCACGGCATTATGCCGGGTGAGCGCCCCTTAGTTTTTGCCTCCCTATACCTTTGGGTGAACCAAGGACTCGTTCTGGTCTTTCCCTTATTTCTGTTGCCGTTGAGATCAAACCTCTCCTCTGCCTCTTTGCATTTTGTTTTCACGTAGTCCATTTTGTTTACTGATTTTCCTACTAATTTTCTTTCCCACTGAACCTCTTGCAGGAAGTTCCTCATGTCTGTGTAGTCCCCCCTTTTGTAATTTGGCTTTTCCCATCCTACTCCTATTACCCTCTCCACTTGTAACTCTGCTATGTATTCAAAGCTCAGAACCATGTGAATACTAGGTCTGAGGGGCCTTTCATATGTGATGTCCTCGATGTCTGAACTACTCAAGGTGAATATGAGGTCCAGTCTTGCTGTTTCATCCTCACCTCTCTCTCTGGTAGTGTCACTAACATGTTGATGCATGAGGTTTTCCAGTACCACATCTCTCATCCTGGTTCTCCATGTTTCGTAACCCCCATGTGGCTCCAGGTTTTCCCAATCAATCTCCTTGTTATTGAAATCACCCATAACTAGTAACTTTGTTACCCCCATGTGAGCTATGGTCGTACTTGCTTTGTATGTTTTCTAGAATGTGTTGTTGTCATCATACTCCTGCCTTGGTCTCGTGTTCTTCATTGGTGGTTCATAATCCCGTCATATTATTACCTTGGATAACCTGCTTATTATTTTTCCTGCCATATACTAGTCATTGAAATAGCTTGTGTCTATGTTCCTCTTCTCCTTACATCACCATTTGAGCCACCCCGCCTCCTCTCTTCAACCCTTTTCTTCTCAGTCTGAGACAATTCAGGGAATAATGAGTTGGTTATCATTCCAGATATTTGTCTCTGAATCAAGGATGTTCTTATACTCCAATTAATCACTTTTTTCGTGATTCCTTATTCACATACTAATCAATGAATGATTGTTTCTTCATAAAATTTATGTTGGTACTAGCTTCGGGAAGATCAAATGTTGGAGAGAAGAATAGTGTACATAGAATGAGAGTGGATGGGATAGGAAGTGTTTTCATTACAGGTGGTGTGCAGAAGTAAGGAAGAAGGGAATATGCAATTGGAGAGAGAGTGGGATTAGCACACAGGAGAGTGGAAGCATCTGAACCATTAGTGTTATTTAAATTGGAGTAGGAAAGGTGTGTGTGTGTGTGTGTACTCACCTATTTGTGGTTGCAGGGGTCGAGTCCTAGCTCCTGGCCCCGCCTCTTCACCGGTTGCTACTGGGCCCTCTCTCTCCCCGCTCCATGAGCTTTATCAAACCTCGTCTTAAAACTGTGTATGGTTCCTGCCTCCACTACGTCGTTTTCTAGGCTATTCCACTGCCTTACAACTCTATGACTGAAGAAATACTTCCTAATATCTCTCTGACTCATTTGTGTCTTCAACTTCCAATTGTGGCCTCTTGTTTCTGTGTCCCCTCCCTGGAACATCCTGTCTTTGTCCACCTTGTCTATTCCACGCAGTATTTTATATGTCGTTATCATGTCTCCCCTGACCCTCCTGTCCTCCAGTGTCGTCAGGCCGATTTCCTTTAATCTTTCTTCATAGGACATTCCCCTTAGCTCTGGAACTAACCTTGTCGCAAACCTTTGTACTTTCTCCAGTTTCTTGACGTGCTTTATCAAGTGCGGGTTCCAAACAGGTGCTGCATACTCCAGTTTGGGCCTGACATACACGGTGTACAGTGTCTTGAACGATTCCTAACTAAGGTATCGGAATGCTGTTCTCAGGTTTGCCAGGCGCCCATATGCTGCAGCAGTTATCTGATTGATGTGTGCTTCCGGAGACATGCTCGGTGTTATACTCACCCCAAGATCTTTCTCCTTGAGTGAGGTTTGCAGTCTTTGGCCACCTAGCCTATACTCTGTCTGTGGTCTTCTGTGCCCTTCCCCTATCTTCATGACTTTGCATTTGGCAGGATTAAATTCGAGAAGCCATTTGCTGGACCAGATGTCCAGTCTGTCCAGGTCTCTTTGAAGTCCTGCCTGGTCCTCATCAGATTTAATTCTCCTCATTAACTTCACATCATCTGCAAACAGGGACACTTCTGAGTCTAACCCTTCCATCATGTCGTTCACATATACCAAAAATAGCACTGGTCCTAGGACCGACCCCTGTGGGACCCCGCTCGTCACAGGTGCCCACTGTGATACATCATTACGTACCATGACTCGTTGTTGCCTCCCTGTCAGGTATTCTCTGATCCATTGCAGTGCCCTTCCTGTTATATGCGCCTGATGCTCTAGCTTCTGCACTAATCTCTTGTGAGGAACTGTGTCAAAGGCCTTCTTGCAGTCTAAGAAGATGCAATCAACCCACCCCTCTCTCTCGTGTCTTACTTCTGTTATTTTATCATAAAACTCCAGAAGGTTTGTGACACAGGATTTGCCTTCCGTGAATCCGTGCTGGTTGGCATTTATACTCTTGTTCCGTTCCGTGTGTGTGTGTGTGTGTGTGTGTGTGTGTGTGTGTGTGTGAACTCACCTAGTTGTGGTTAAAGTGGTCGAGTCATAGCTCCTGGCCCCGCCTCTTCACTCTTCACTTTGTGTGTGTGTGTGTGTGTGCGTGTGTGTGCGTGTGTGCGCGTGTGTGTGTGTGTGTGTGTGTACTCACGTATTTTTAGTTGCACGGTCATGTCACGGCTCCTGGTCCTGCCTCTTCGCTCGTCGCTGCAAGGTCCATTCTCTCCCTGCTCCTAGTGCTTTATCCTACCTCTTCTTAAAGTTATGTATCGATCCTGCCTCTACTCCATCACTCTCCAGATTGTTCCAATTCCTTACAACTCTATGACTGAAGAAATACTTTCTTGTGGCTCATTAGTGTGTGTGTGTGTGTGTGTGTGTGTGTGTGTGTACTCACCTATATGTGGTTGCAGGGGTCGAGTCATAGCTCCTGACCCCGCCTCTTCACTGATTGCTACTAGGTCCTCTCCCTGCTCCATGAGCTTTATCAAACCTCGTCTTGAAACTGTGTATGGTTCCTGCCTCCAATACGTCACTTTCTAGGCTATTCCATTTCCTGACAACTGTATGACTGAAAAAAATGCTTCCTAACATCCCTTTGACTCATAGGAGTCTTCAGCTTCCAATTGTGACCCCTTGTTTCTGTGTCCCATCTCTGGAACATCCTATCTTTGTCCACCTTGTCAATTTCTCGCAGTATTTTATGTCGTTATCATGTCTTCCCTGACCCTCCTGTCCTCCAATGTCGTCAGGCCGATTTCCCTTAACGTTTCGTCGTAGGACAATCCTCATAACTCTGGGACTAGTGTTGTTGCAAACTTTTGCACTTTCTCTAATTTCTTGATGTGTTTGACCAGGTGTGAGTTCCAAACTGGTGCTGCATACTCCAGTATGGTCCTGACGTATATGGTGTACAGAGTCTTGAACAATTCCTTACTGAGGTATTGGAAAGCTATTCTTAGGTTTGCCAGACGCCTGTATGCTGCAACAGTCATCTGATTCATGTCGCCTCAGGAGATATGCTCGGTGTTATACTCAGCCCAAGATCTTTTTCCTTAAGTGAGGTTTGCAGTCTTTGGTCTGCGGTCTTCTTTGCCCTTCCCCGTTCTTCATGATTTGCATTTGGCGGGATTAAATTCAAAGAGCCAGTTGCTGGACCAGTCTTGTAGCCTGTCCAGGTCTCTTTGTAGTTCTGCCTGATGCTCGACCGATTTAATTCTCCTCATTAACTTCACGTCATCTGCAAACAGGGACACTTCTGAGTCTATCCCTTCCGTTATGTTATTCACACATACCAAAAACAGCACAGGTCCTAGGACTAACCCCTGTGGAACCCCGCTCGTCACAGGCTCCCACTCTGACACCTCGTCACGTATCATAACTCGTTGTTGCCTCACTGTCAGATATTCTCTAATCCATTTCAGTACCTTTCCTGTTATGCGTGCCTGATTCTCTAGCTTTTGTATTAACCTCTTTTGAAGAACTGTATCGAAGGCCTTTTTGCAGTTCAAGAAAATGCAGTCTATCCACCCCTCTCATGTCTTACCTTTGTTACCTTGTAAAACTCCAGTAGGTTTGTGACACAGGATTTTGCTTCCCTGAAACCGTGCTGGTTGTCGTTTACAAACCTGTGCCTTTCTAGGTGCTCCACCACTCTCCTCCTCATAATCTTTTCCATGACTTTGCATACTATACACGTCAGTGACACTGGTCTGTAGTTTAATGCCTCGGGTCTGTCTCCTTCCTTAAAAACTGTGACTACATTTGTGTGTGTGTGTGTGTGTGTGTGTGTGTGTGTGTGTGTGTGTGTGTGTGTGTGTGTGTGTGTGTGCGCGCGTTTACGCGCTCTTTGTCTTTGAGAAAAAAAAAGGTGGCGTAGGGTCACTATACGCTAGGCTAAGCTACCCTTTTTGAAGATTATGGAATTATTTCTCATTCTTTTCCATGTTTATGGAATTATTTCTCACTCTTTTCCATGTTAATATATAATGATATTTACCATTATAATACTGGTGTACATGAGACATTTTTTTTATATAAAAAAAATACCCATAATACACTCAGCATTTCCAACGTATGCGAAAAATCACAGTTTTGAAGGTTAACTGAATTATATGTTACACTAATCGTGATTAATTATGTATCAGCAATTATAATAAATCATTTGCTGAGGCATATGAGAGCTTTAAAAACAGCCATAGACACACTAAGCAGTTTTTGATAGTCTCTGTGTATATTATGCTAGTCTAAATCTCCACTTTTCTAAGTTTTTTTTTTCTTTCGCTCTATTCCTAATAATATATAATAACAATTATTATATTACACTAGCGCATGTGAGATAGTGTGATACACTAGTCACTGCCCATGTAGTTGAAAAAAATTAATTTTAATTATTTATCTTAATGCCTTACTAAATAACCTGTCAGGGCTGCAACTATCTTATCTCCTAGTGCTCAGAGGTAGAGAGACATTGATCCTATAGCATATACCCAGCAGGGCGAGACACTGTGAGACAGACACCAACCTGCTCCTACACGCAGGCAAGTGTAACTGCACGGCAATGGAGGCTCCTGGTAGCTTCGTTGTAACTCCGTCCGTAGCTTTTATCATGCATTCAAGTTTTTGTCACTGACCTAAATCAATTAATAACCTGGTATTCACTCTTTTTTTTTTAATATTATGGTCATAATCATAGCCGGATGATATTAATTGTAGTCACAGCTCAACTCTGCAACACCATCTGCTGGGGATTTTGAATATTTTTTCCTTTCATTATTTACTGTATCTCTCATGACCTTATCACTGCACTGCTGCCATAACCGACCAGATATTTACATTTATTCCTATTGAAAGTCACACCCTTGACCCATTACATATGTTTGTTTCGATAATTTAGTCAATACTGTTATCTACAGCCTGAGCAGCTGCTTGCTACCCTCCCTCATACAGCTTCCAGTAAAAACACTCGCATTCAAATTTAAATTGCAAATTTCTTGACCTTATCACATTCACAATCTAGAAAGTTGTTACACTCTTTTAGGTATGTTCACTGATTCTATCAAGTACGAACACCGCTAACAATATCTTAGAACATCCACTAGAATGCTAAAGCCTGGGAGCACTATTTAATGATACTGCATCGTGTGTGTTTGTGTGTGTTTGGAAATTATTTTAGATATAGATATAACTGCAGTTTGGCCACTTTTCCCACACAGAATGGAAAAGCTTTCATTATAATATATAAATCAAATTCCCTGGAACATCAGGTAAGTAATACATGGCTTCGCTTTCTTGAGTTAAAATATTTAACAAATAATCTTTCTCAGTCCATCCGTGGAATCATACGGGAAATGTTTTTACATTTTTCGTCTCTTGGTGTGTGTGTGTTCTCACATGTTTGTGGTTGCAGGGGTCTAGTCACAGCTTCTGATTCCGTGTGTATGTGTAGCCAACTTTATGTACTCACCTACATGTAGTTGCAGGAGTTGATTCATAGCTCCTAGCTGTGAATCTACTTAGTGACAACTCTAAGGCAGAAGAAATGCTTCTTAACTTTCATATGGCTAATCTCTGTTTTCAACTTCCTTGTTCTTGTATCCCATCTCTGAACATTCTGATCCAGTTCACGTTGTCATTTTGTTTGAGTATTTTAAACGTCTTTATCCTGTATCCCTCATTCCTCCTGTGCTCCTGTGTCATCAAGTTAAGTATCTTCAATCTCTCCCCATAACCTCTACCTCCGTGACTACCCTTCCGGCAAACTTTTGCACTTTCTCTAATTTCTTGATGTGCTCGACCAGGTGTGGGTTCAATACTGGTGCTGCATACTCCAACATAAGCTTGACATACACGGCGTACAGTGTAGCGAATAAATTCTTACATGTCGATATGCTATTCTTAGGTTTGCCAGGCTCCCATATCCTGCAGCAGTTATTTGATTGCTGTCCGCATCAGAGGATGTGCTCGGTATGATGCTCACCCTAAGATCCTTTTGCACTGATTGAGGTTTGAAGCTTTAAACCCCCGTCCCTGTAATCTGCTTGCAATTTTCTTTGTTTCCCCAAAGCTTCGCAACTGTGCACTTGATTGGGATGAACTTCAGGAGTCAGTTGTCGGACCAGGCTTGCAGCCTGTCCAGATATATTTGTAGTTTTTCATGATCCTCATCCGTTGGTATTCTCATCTGGTTCACATTGTCTGCGAAGAGGGACACCTCCGAATCTATCCCTTCTATCATGCCATACACTTATTCAAGAAACGGCACCGGACCTAGGACTGACACTTGTGGAATGTCACTCTACGCATGCACCCACTCTGACACCTCATCATGTACCATCACTTATTATTTCCTTCCTGTCAGGTATTCCTTGATGTAATGCAGTGCATTTCCTGTTATTCATTACTATTCCTCAAGCTTTTGTACCAGTCTGTTTTGCGGTACTGTGTCAACAGCCTTCTTACATTCCAAGATAATGCATTCTACCCATCCCTCTTACTCGCTTATTACTCATGTTACCTTGTCGTAGAACTCCAGTACGTTTGTGACACAATATTTTCCATTACTGAATAGGTGCTTGTTGTCATGTATGAGCCCATGCCTTTCTAGTTGTTCCGCCACTCTAATTCTGATAATTTTCTCCACGATTTTACATACTACACATGTCAGTGACACTGTTCTGTTGTTTAACGCTGCCCCTCTCTCTCTCTCTCTCTCTCTCTCTCTCTCTCTCTCTCTCTCTCTCTCTCTCTCTCTCTCTCTCTCTCTCTCTCTCTCTCTCTCTCTCTCTCTCTCTGTTTCTGTCTCATTTTTTTTTTACACAGGGTTTGACAAGGTTAAGGATCCCTAGCTTTATTGACAAGCTATTTACAGGTTAAGGATTCCTAACTTTATTGGCAAGCTAAGAGCTGTTACCTACATCAGTTCTCTCTCTCTCTCTCTCTCTCCTTCAATATTAGGAATATTTTTGCTGTCTTCCACAACTCTGACAGTTGTCCTGTTTCGATAGATTTATTGAAGATTGTTATTAGCTACACACACAGTGCCTCTGATCAATCTCTCAGGAGCCATGGAGAGATGTTATCTGTGTCCACCGTCTTCAAGGTATCTGATTACACACAGCACTTTCTTTACTTCCTCTTCGGTTGTGTGTAGTGTGTCTAGCAGTTGGTGGTGTACTCTACAGCCTCGGTTTACTGGAAGCATTTCTGACTCCTCTCGTGCTGAGTTCTTCACATACTTCCTGGTCATTACTTATGACCTTTACCCCTTTTCTTCCTCAGCCTGATTACCTGGTCCTTGACTGTTGTTTTCTTCCAGATGTGGCTATATTAATACAATGAGTCAAATTTGTTTTTTCGATGCT
Organism: Cherax quadricarinatus; assembly: GCF_038502225.1. Lineage (NCBI taxonomy): Eukaryota > Metazoa > Arthropoda > Malacostraca > Decapoda > Parastacidae > Cherax > Cherax quadricarinatus. The sequence continues at coordinate 36,111 of NW_027196657.1, read as the reverse complement.
ATGTCATTTTCTTTTGCCGTTCTCCTTTTCCATGGATACTCGTTTTGACTCTTCGGTTCAACTCCTTGTTTTCTCGGGTCATTTCCTTCTATACATTTTCCATGCTCTAGCACACTTAAGAACATAAGAAAGAAGGAACACTGCACCAGGCCTACTGGCTATGCGAGGCAGCTTCAATTCTCCCACCGGCTTAAGCCAATAGCTTTGGCCTCTGTGATGAATGGTTTGAAAAACCGACAAGTTGAAGATTGAGACACTTATGCAGCATATGGGAATCTTTATTCAGGAAACGTTTCGCCACACAGTGGCTTCATCAGTCCAATACAAAGAGGAAGGCGTAAGGAGAGGAGGAGTATGAGGTAATCAGAAAGTACTTTCTACAAGATTGATGGACTGAACACATCGACTCCAGGCTGAGGGACTGATTACCTCATACTCCTCCTCTCCTTACGCCTTCCTCTTTGTATTGGACTGATGAAGCCACTGTGTGGCGAAACGTTTCCTGAATAAAGATTCCCATATGCTGCATAAGTGTCTCAATCTTCAACTTTGGCCTCTAAACACCTCCGGGTAAACTATGGGCTCTGGCCTTCCCATTGTTTCTATTGCTCCTGGGTACGAACATCCGTGTCTCCTTGTACTTTTGGCCAAGTGTTCCATCATTTAATTTATTTTCTTTCCATCTTGTTCTCTTCCCCTTTGCATGCAGGAATTGTCTTATGCCTTTGTAGTCCCCTCTTTTGGATTTTAGTTTCTTCCTTCATTCTTGTGCTGTTTCAATCTCCACTGTAAACTCTTCACGAAATTCAACATTCGATAATGTGGTCACTAACGCCGAGGAGCTTTCCGTATGTTATATCCTCTATGTCTGGGTAAGGGGTCAAGTGGGTGTAAGTGGTGAGTGTTTAGGGGACCACTTGGGTAGGTGGGCGGGAGGTTGTTAGTGTTGAGTGGGTAAGGTGCTGGGTGTGTGTTAGTGGTGGGTAGGGCGCCAGGTGGGTATTATTGGCAAGCGGGTGTGGAGCCAGGTCGGTGTTAATGACAGGTGGGTAGGAGCTGGGTGGGTGTTACTGGCGGAAGGGCCGGGTGTGGGTATTATGCAATGTACTGTTGAAAATGTGTATAAAAAACTCTGTCTTTCTACCTCTGTATGTTAGAAGTGATCAAGGTCCCAGGACCGAAACGTTTTCTAATAAATATGTTATAGTGTTTGCTAACGTGTCTTTCTAAACCATAAAAAACTCTCCATATATAATGTCAGTTTACGGGTTTTGTTCTGAAACCAGACGCGTATTATTCCTGGTAGCCAGGACAGGTAGTGATAAGATGTTGAGAGTGATGCCTCACTATTTTTGGGTCATGAACAGTGATCCTTTACGTTGTGTTTCTCCAGGACCCACGTGTTGTTGTTTTTTTTTTTTCTTTTCTTTTTTTTTTTTTTGATCACCAATGTAGGGTAACTTGGGAATGAGTGTTGGTGAAGGCCTGGGAGGCCCACCTTTTGGGGGTTAATGGTGATAACTCTGAAGGCCACAATCCGACCGACAAAATTTTAAGTGACTACCCAGTTTTGAAATCTGGGTAGTATGTATGTATGTATGCATAATGTTTGCCAAGACCAGGGTCCTGGCACGGGTCTTAATCTTGAAATGACCCGTCTCTGGCTCCTGAAGGAGAATTGATTCTTCATTGTTGCAGCATATGCTGCTCAAGCACTGTTCCGGACAGTTCATCTAGTGTGCCTCATAAGCGACCATGATTTGGTACTGAGGTTACTCCATCTCAGCTGTTTCCTGAGCTGGGGACTGGGCTCTGTCCGCTCTGATAATCTGTAGAGTCATGGCATCCGCTGTCTCCTCTGTCAGTAGGCATACCCTCAGGAATGTGCTGACCATCTGCCGGAACATGCTCTGTTGTTCCGTATTGCAGATAATATCCGTAAATGCCTTGATGAGTGTTTAGAGATCCTCCCTGTTGAGGGCATGCGTTGTCGGTGGGTTCGAGGCAGTGGATATTATCTGGGCTGCTGTAATCTGTGGGGACTGCTTAGGGTTGTATTTCTTCACTGTGCACACCGTGGCCTGTTGCTGTATGCCAAGTTGGGTAGCCGGCATCTGCTGGTGAGGTGCAGGCACAGCCTGCATAGTGGCTGTGCCGGGCAAGGAGTACCTGTTTTGCCGTGTTATGGCCGGTGGGGGCTCGTGTAGTGCCGTCTGCTGATTGTGTTGCCCAGATGTTCCCTGTTGGCGCCGCTTGTTCCTCATGTTTTTGTTTCTTGGTTGCGGTAGTGGGGGAGGATACTCCTGTTCATGACGCCTGGTTGAGTCTTCAAGGGTCGGAAATTCCTGGGCATTGAGTTGGGTTGCCTGACGCGAGTTCTGCAGTATGGCAGGATTCCCTGCACCCATCGACTGCTGAGGGTGATGCTCTGCCGTAGCCTGCTGTCTCGTTGTTGGCGTCTTCCAGGCCTCACGAATTCTAGCGAGCCTCTCGGGGCATCGAGGGTTCCAGGCATGGTGTTTTTGTCTGCAATTCGGGCATCGTGGAGTGGGTGGCGATGCATTCCTCAGCTTGGTGATGCATTCCTCGGTAGGGCGGGGCTGGCTGCAGACACCGCAGATTACTCTGTTCGGACAGAGTGCACCCAGGTGTCCGTAACGCTGACACTTGAAACAGCGAACTGGATCTGCCGTGAAGGTCCTGACATCATACCTGCCTCAACAACCGAGGTCCAGCTGTACACGTACCTTTCACCCAGGCAGATCTGTTTGTAACTTGATAAAGCCCACTGCGTGGGCGAAACGTTGTCAATAAAGGATCACATTACACTGCTTATGTTTTTATTTTTCCACTGAGTTAGTGGCAGGTGAGTAGAGGCTGGGTGGATGTTAGTGCCGGGTTTATAGGGGGGCGTTATGAAAGTTAAGACACATGTGCAACATCTGGATATCTTTATTGTAGACGATTCGCCATCCAGTGGCTTTATCAATACAGATTCTAGGACATAATTGGAAGACAGTAAAACTATATACAAAAGATGAGGTAATCAGTCCCTCAGCCTTGGAGTTAGTGTTCACAGCATCGTGGTGGAGGAGAATCTGGAGCAAAGGCAAGAAGACTGGCGGTTATATAGGCGCCAGTGGATAAGGACGGGCAGCAGACGAGGGCATAGTCACTGGTAGGTGGGATTCCCCAGTGGAAGTAGGTCCTACCCAAAGAGATGGGTTAGTTGTAGCAGCCGTGAAGAAGGTCATGTAGATGTCCTCTGAACCAATATTCCATGATGTTGCAGTGTCTGACAAGTTGTGCAAGAAAGGCATAAAATACCGACATATTGTCGGTATTTTATACTTTTCTTGCACAGTGGGGCGTTAGTTGCGGGTAAAGAGGGAGCCGGGTGAATGTTAGTGGCTGGTGGGTAGGGGCTTGCTGGGTGTTAGTTGTCCTTAAGCAATTTTGAAGATGAATGTTTGATCTATCGCTGCTGCTGCGTCCTCTGTGTTTCCTGGATCTTCCATTATGTGATATATTTCCGATATATCGTCCGGTTTCAAGATGTTGGATATTGGCTTCTTCCCTCATTCTTGTGCTGTTTCAATCCCCGCTGTTAACGCTATACGGAAATCGAATCTCCATATGGTCACTAACGCCGAGGAGCCTCTCCTATGTAATATCCTCTGTCTGGATAAGGGGCCAGATGGGTGTTAGTGGTGAGTGTTTAGGGGGCCAGTTGGGTAGGTGGGCGAGTGGATGTTAGTGTCGGGTTGGGAGGGGGCCGGGTGTGTGTTATTTGGGGGAGGTTGGATAAGTGGCGGTTTGGTAGGGGGCAAGGTGGGTGCTATTTGCAGGTGGGCATGGAGCCGGTTGGACGTTAGTAGCGGGTGGGTAGAGGGACGGGTGCGGGTTAGTGGCGGATTGGCAGGAGGCCAGGTGGGTGTTAGTGGTGGGTGGGTGTGGGGGTCGGTTTCGTGTTAGTGGAGGGTGGGTAGGGGCTGGGTGTGTCTTACTGGCGGGTGGGTAGGACTGGGTGAGTGTTAGTGGCGGGTGGGTTGGAAATGGGTGGGTGTTAGTGGCGGGTGGGTTGGGGCTGGGTGGGTGTTAGTGGAGGGTGGGTTGGGACTGGGTGGGTTTTAGTGGGGGGTGGGTTGGGCCTGGGTGGGTGTTAGTGGCGGGTTGGTTGGGGCTGGGTGGGTGTTAGTGGCGGGTTGGATGGGGCTGGGTGGGTGTTAGTGGCGGGTTGATTGGGGTTGGGTGGGTGTTTGTGGCGGGTTGGTTGGGGCTGGGTGGGTGTTAGTGGCGGGTTGGTTGGGGCTGGGTGGGTTTTAGTGGGGGGTTGGTTGGGGCTGGGTGGGTGTTAGTGGCGGGTTGGATGGGGCTGGGTGGGTGTTAGTGGGGGGTGGGTTGGGGCTGGGTGGGTGTTAGTGGCGGGTTGGATGGGGCTGGGTGGGTGTTAGTGGCGGGTTGGTTGGGGATGGGTGGGTGTTAGTGGCGGGTTGGTTGGGGCTGGGTGGGTGTTAGTGGCGGGTTGGTTGGGGCTGGGTGGGTGTTAGTGGCGGGTTGGATGGGGCTGGGTGGGTGTTAGTGGCGGGTTGGTTGGGGCTGGGTGGGTGTTAGTGGCGGGTTGGATGGGGCTGGGTGGGTTTTTGTGGCGGGTTGTTTGGGGCTGGGTGGGTGTTAGTGGCGGGTTGGATGGGGCTGGGTGGGTGTTAGTGGCGGGTTGGATGGGGCGGGGTGGGTGTTAGTGGCGGGTTGGTTGGGGCTGGGTGGGTGTTAGTGGCGGGTTGGATGGGGCTGGGTGGGTGTTAGTGGCGGGTTGGATGGGGCTGGGTGGGTGTTAGTGGCGGGTTGGATGGGGCTGGGTGGGTGTTAGTGGCGGGTTGGATGGGGCTGGGTGGGTGTTAGTGGCGGGTTGGATGGGGCTGGGTGGGTGTTAGTGGCGGGTTGGATGGGGCTGGGTGGGTGTTAGTGGCGGGTTGGATGGGGCTGGGTGGGTGTTAGTGGGGGGTGGGTTGGGGCTGGGTGGGTGTTAGTGGCGGGTTGGATGGGGCTGGGTGGGTGTTAGTGGCGGGTTGGTTGGGGCTGGGTGGGTGTTAGTGGCGGGTTGGATGGGGCTGGGTGGGTGTTAGTGGCGGGTTGTATGGGGCTGGGTGGGTGTTAGTGGCGGGTTGGATGGGGCTGGGTGGGTGTTAGTGGCGGGTTGGATGGGGCTGGGTGGGTGTTAGTGGCGGGTTGGATGGGGCTGGGTGGGTGTTAGTGGCGGGTTGGATGGGGCTGGGTGGGTGTTAGTGGCGGGTTGGATGGGGCTGGGTGGGTGTTAGTGGCGGGTTGGATGGGGCTGGGTGGGTGTTAGTGGCGGGTTGGATGGGGCTGGGTGGGTGTTAGTGGCGGGTTGGATGGGGCTGGGTGGGTGTTAGTGGCGGGTTGGATGGGGCTGGGTGGGTGTTAGTGGCGGGTTGGTTGGGGCTGGGTGGGTGTTAGTGGCGGGTTGGATGGGGCTGGGTGGGTGTTAGTGGCGGGTTGGTTGGGGCTGGGTGGGTGTTAGTGGCCGGTTGGATGGGGCTGGGTGGGTGTTTGTGGGGGGTTGGATGGGGCTGGGTGGGTGTTAGTGGCGGGTTGGATGGGGCTGGGTGGGTGTTAGTGGCGGGTTGGATGGGGCTGGGTGGGTGTTAGTGGCGGGTTGGTTGGGGCTGGGTGGGTGTTAGTGGCGGGTTGGATGGGGCTGGGTGGGTCTTAGTGGCGGGTTGGTTGGGGCTGGGTGGGTGTTAGTGGCGGGTTGGATGGGGCTGGGTGGGTGTTAGTGGCGGGTTGGATGGGGCTGGGTGGGTGTTAGTGGCGGGTTGGATGGGGCTGGGTGGGTGTTAGTGGCGGGTTGGATGGGGCTGGGTGGGTATTAGTTGTCATTAACCAATTCTGAAGTTGAATGTTTGATCTACCGTCTAACTGAACCTTCCATCACGTGATATATTTCTGATATATCGTCCGGTTTCAAGATTTCAGATATTGGAAGACGACAAAGAGTTGCAGTGCATATATATCTAACTGTTCGTTTTTAATCGTTGACTCTAATTTCTAGATCACGATCAGTCTCTGCCGAGTATACTATATATCAACTGTTCATAGTGTTTGGTAAACCCCTGAAGATTCGGTGTTGACCGGATTCGTATGCCTTTTTTTTTTTTTTTTTTTAGAAGCCGTTAATGATTTTGACCTGCCTAGTATGGGCCAAAAGGCCTGCTGCAGTGTTCCTCCTTTCTTATGTTCTTATGATTTTATTAGCATAAGATGTGACCACTTCTATAATGGCTTTTCAGTTTTTCTTATTTTCTAGGTGTAAAGGAGTTAGTAGTTCACTTGTCAACGTATCTCATTTGTTCTGTTTGATCTTTAAGTAGTTTTTGTTCGTATCGGTAATTTCCGCTTGCATTTACCACTCTGGTAATACGAGTTTGTTAATATATTCTGGATTTTTTGCTGATGTAGAGGAGAGGTTACAAATTCGCAATCCAAGTAAGAAAATATTAGAGATTATTCTTTTCTTTATTTTGCAATATGTAATAGGTATAATAAATTGAAATCAAGCAGTAATAGTAATTAAGATATATTCTGCTTGAAATGTATATTGCTTGAAGCTTCTGATGATGGCTTCATGAAAGGAAACCTAGGTTGCTCGAGGATTCCAGGACAGTAGTTGCTGTGATTAATGTAGTTGATACACATACAAGCAGTGAATATAATTTTTTAGACGGCGTTTCGCCTAAGTTGCAGCATCTTTCAAATCGCATAGATCATACCTGTAGGTAATGTCATAAAGGCGATCAGCAGGTAGGATCTAACAGAAAAAAAAAGCTTGCTAGGCAGGCTTGTGTCCTTATTAAGTACAGTTCCTCGATATTCCCGTATCCTCAACTCTACAACAGTGTTGCGTTTGAAAGCCTAAAATAATACAATAACCAGACAGGACAAAGAGGGTAAACTCATTTCAAAAAAATTCGCCCAACACACGTGTAAATTTCAACAAGCAGAGCCAGAAAAATAACTGATATTGAAATTCTATAAAAATTCATCATTGCACGATCTTTCACACTTGTCTATAAGCAGACCATCCCGGTCTACAGTCATTCTCTACCCATCTATAAATGAAGATTTGTTTTGCGTACAGTGACTGACATAATTTCCTAACTGACTAACACAGAGAAAGCCGCCCTGTATTTTCCAGCTTTTCCCTTGAAAGAAATTACTAAGCTACAGAGATTTTTTATTCGCCGACAGATTAGTTAAATAACTAAGCAGCATACAGTACCCTGTTTTGGGTAGTCTTGAATACACTTACAATCTCATCGCCTGATTTCATCAGCAAAGTGCACATCCAACAAGCTACACATCAGATCAGTGTTAACACGGACTCATTTTTGAAAAAAAGTTATGAACAACTTTCTAAAATTATATAAATTAAGATCTAAAATATGATACAAATAATCTGTGGTTTCCTGTACCTAAAATAATTGCGCTCACTGCCAATTTCTTGTCTTAAAAAGCTTATGTCCTAGAATTTGTATTGATAAAGCCACTGGATGGCGAAACGTCTACAATAAAGATACCCAGATGTTGCACATGTGTCTTAATCTCATCTTGTCGGTATTATATACCATTCGTACACAACTTGTCAGACACTGCAACATCATGGAATCTTAATTCTGAGGACATGTACAATACCTTCACGACTACGACAACTACTACTACAACTAACCCATCACTTTGGGAAGGACCTACTTCCACTGGGGAATCCCGCCTACCAGTGAATATGCCCTCGTCTGCTACACCTGACGTTACTATATAAGCGCCAGGCTCCTTTCTTCTGCTTCAGAATCTCCACGACTATGGTGCTCTTTGCACCTACTCCTAGGTTGAGGGACTGATTACCTCATCTTCTGTACATAGTTCTACTGTCTTCAAGTTATGTCCTAGAATTTGTATTGATAAAGCCACTGGATGGCGAAACGTCTACAATAAAGATACCCAGATGTTGCACATGTGTCTTAATCTCAGCTTATGTAGTGTGGGAAGCAAACTCTCGTCAGTTGTCACTAATCTTTTTCTTAAAATTAGTTCTGAGGACACTGTACGGTTTAGCGCTTTCTTTGATTATAACAACAGCAACAATAATAATAATAATAATAATAATAATGAGGACACTGTATGGAGATCCAAAGCTGATGAGATTCATGTTATGAGAAAACACAAATATGCACTGTTAGATACTTCTTAGAAATTTTAAATGATCTAGATAAGTGGATTAGGTTCCGTTCCTCATTAAACTCCTGTGCCTGACCTGCACCTGGTCCTGATCTGTAACTAAACCTGACTTTATTAGGATATCTGGCGATGTATAAGTTTTTCTCTTAAAATATCAAAATATAATTATAAACTGTTAAGAACATAGGAAAGACGGAACACTGCAACAGGCCTACTGGCCTATGCGAGGCAGGTCCAATTCTCCCACCGGCTTAAGCCAATGCCTTGACCTAGTGAGGTCAGACACGTCATTTATGGAAGGAGCACTGCATCCGACCTAGTAGCACAAGCTAGTCAGGTCAAACTCACACCCACCCGCATCCACTCATGCATTTATCCAACCGATTTTTAAAACTACACGACGTCTTAGCGTCAATGACGGTACTCAGGAGTTTGTTCCACTCATCCACAACTCTATTACCAAACCAGTGCTTTCCTATATCCTTCCTGAATCTGAAATTTTTCAATTTAAAGCCATTGCTGCGAGTCCTGTCTATGTTAGATATTTTTAGCACGCTATTTACATCCCCTGTGTTAATTCCGTACAGGATAGGGCCGTAGACGGCCCTATCATGTACATTCTACAATCAGGCTGAGGGACTGATTACCTCAAACTACTCCTCTCCTTACACCTTTCTGCTTTGTATTGGACTGATGAAGCCACTGTGTGACGAAACGTTTCCTCAATAAAGATTCCCATATATTGCACGAGTGTCTCAATCTTCAACTTGACCGTTTTTCAAAACCATTCTTCACAACACTGCGACTAGCAGAAGCTCAAACCAATGTTGTTTTGGCCTCTCTCATGGTGAGCGAAAATCACACGAAGCTCTAACCCACAGAACCACCCAATCCTACGAAGATCACATACCTAGCAGAGCTAGGTGTTGTACCATGATCCAAGGACATTCGATGGTGTGGGTGCCTCAGAACTAATTTCATTCTACTCCCCGTTTGGTGTACTAGCCTGCACAAGCAGTATATATCGTATTGTAACCACGACCGAGGGGTATTTAATCAATAACAACATTGCAACTACCCTAGGATTCGAACCTGTCCTGTTTAAGCCCGCCTAATAGTGGACGAAAATTCACGACGCTATAACCCATGGGACCATGCAATCCTACAAAACTCACACACCCAGCAGAGCTGGGTGTTGTACCGTGAACTGAGGACATACGAATCCTCGGCTAGTCAGTGTTATTATCGATTAAAGTCCTCTTGTTCGTGGTTACAATACTATATATACTGTTTGTGGATGCTAGTACACCAAACGGAGAGGAGGATGAAATTAGCTCTGAAAGACCCACCCCATCGTATGTCCTTGGAATACGGTACAACACCTAGATCTGCTGGGTGCGTGATTCTTTTAGAATTGAATGGTCCTGTGGATTAGAGCATCGTGAATTTTCGCTTCGTCATTCATACCTCAGGCAGTTACCCAGTTTCAATTGATGTGTTGAAAATTGTTGCTAGTGGCACACAGACCATCTCTGCTCCCTCTCTAAGGGCCCATGGAGAGATGTCCGGTCCCACTGTCTCTGAGGTATCAGGTTCACTTAGCAGCCTCTTCACCTCCTCCTCAGCTGTGTGTATTTCATTCAGGACTTATTGGTATATCCCTTGCTAGTGTAATCCTCCCTATTCTGACTTCCTGGAGATCTTTCTGTCTCCATTGTAAATACTTCTTTAAATCTCATGTTGAGCTCCTCACACACTTCTTTGTCGATTCTTGTGAGCTCCCCACCTTCCTTCCTCAGCCGGATTATCTGGTCCTTGACGTGTCTTCCTCCTGATGTGGTTATACAACAGCTTTGGGTCTGACTTGACTTTTGATGCTGTGTTGTTTTCGTATTGTTGCTGGGCCTCCCTCCCTATCTGTGCATACTTTTTTCTGTTTTTTTTAATAATCTTTTAATTTTCCTGGGCCCCTTGTCTTATTTTCCTGGGTCCTTTGTCTTCTGTATTTTTTCCATTCTCTAGTGCACTTAATTTTTGCTTCCCTACACTTTTGGGTAAACCAAGGGCTCGATCTGGTCTTCCCATTATTTCTGATGCTCCTGAGAACAAACCTCTCCCCTGCCTCCTTGCATTTTGTTGTCATGTAGTTCAACATTATATTTACTGATCTTCCTACCAATTCTCTTTCCCACTGAACCTCTTGCAGAAAGTTCCTCATGCCTGTATAGTCCTCCCTTTTGTAGTTTGTCTTTTCCCATCCTACTCCTCTTACCCTCTCCACTTGCAACTCTACTATGTATTCAAAGCTGAGAACCATGTGTTCACTAGCTATGAGGAGCCTTTCATATGTGATGTCTTCGATGTCTGAGCTACTCAAGGTGAATACGAGGTCCAGTCTTGCTTGTTCATTCTCACGTCTCTCTCTGGTAGTGTCTCTGACATACTGATGCATGAGATTTTCCTGTAGCACATCCATCATCTTGTCTCTCCATGTTTTGGGACCTCATGTGGCTCTAGGTTTTCCCAATCAATTTCCTTATGATTGAAATCACCCATAACTTACTCGTGTAAGTTCTTCTGGTCACCTCAGCTAGTGTGTCCATCATTGCTTTGTTGTTCTCGTCATAATCTTCTCTTGGCCTCCTGCAGTTCTGTGGTGGGTGTACATCGCTGCACTGACCACCTTATGTCCCCTAGGCTGAAATGTACCTACTATGTAGTCCCTTTTGCCCATTTTGTCCATACCTTCGAGTTCCTGAAATCCCCATCAGTTTTCAATGCGCACTGCATCTCCTCCCCCTCTGCTCCTTCTGCCTTTCCTCAGGATCTAACATCTGGGTGGGAAGATTGCATCTGTTATCATCCCAGTGAGTTTCGTTTCTGTGAGTGCTGTAATGTCTGGGGACGTCCCCTTGATTCTCTCATGCCACTCCTCGCATTTATTTGTTATTCCATCCGCATTCATATACCAAACCTTCATCTTCTTTTTTAAAACTGTGGTTTGGGCAGAACGTTGGGGTTGGACCGGGAGACCTGGCAGGGAACTCTGGGGGGCTGCTGTGGGGATGGAGTTTATGATGTGTGTGTGTGTGTGTGTGTGTGTGTGTGTGTGTGTGTACTCACCTATTTGTACTCACCTATTTGTGGTTGCAGGGGTCGAGTCCTAGCTCCTGGCCCCGCCTCTTCACCGGTTGCTACTAGGCCCTCTCTCTCCCCGCTCCATGAGCTTTATCAAACCTCGTCTTAAAACTGTGTATGGTTCCTGCCTCCACTACGTCATTTTCTAGGCTATTCCACTGCCTTACAACTCTATGACTGAAGAAATACTTCCTACTATCTCTCTGACTCATTTGTGTCTTCAACTTCCAATTGTGGCCTCGTGTTTCTGTGTCCCCTCCCTGGAACATCCTGTCTTTGTCCACCTTGTCTATTCCACGCAGTATTTTATATGTCGTTATCATGTCTCCCCTGACCCTCCTGTCCTCCAGTGTGGTCAGGCCGATTTCCCTTAATCTTTCCTCATAGGACATTCCCCTTAGCTCCGGAACTAACCTTGTCGCAAACCTTTGTTCTTTCTCTAGTTTCTTGACGTGCTTTATCAAGTGCGGGTTCCAAACAGGTGCTGCATACTCCAGTATGGGCCTGACATACACGGTGTACAGTGTCTTGAATGATTCCTTACTAAGGTATCGGAATGCTGTTCTCAGGTTTGCCAGGCGCCCATATGCTGCAGCAGTTATCTGATTGATGTGTGCTTCCGGAGACATGCTCGGTGTTATACTCACTCCAAGATCTTTCTCCTTGAGTGAGGTTTGCAGTCTTTGGCCACCTAGCCTATACTCTGTCTGTGGTCTTCTGTGCCCCTCCCCCATCTTCATGACTTTGCATTTGGCAGGATTAAATTCGAGAAGCCATTTGCTGGACCAGGTGTCCAGTCTGTCCAGGTCTCTTTGAAGTCCTGCCTGGTCCTCATCAGATTTAATTCTCCTCATTAACTTCACATCATCTGCAAACAGGGACACTTCTGAGTCTAACCCTTCCGTCATGTCGTTCACATATACCAAAAATAGCACTGGTCCTAGGACCGACCCCTGTGGGACCCCGCTCGTCACAGGTGCCCACTGTGATACATCATTACGTACCATGACTCGTTGTTGCCTCCCTGTCAGGTATTCTCTGATCCATTGCAGTGCCCTTCCTGTTATATGCGCCTGATGCTCTAGCTTCTGCACTAATCTCTTGTGAGGAACTGTGTCAAAGGCCTTCTTGCATTCCAAGAAGATGCAATCAACCCACCCCTCTCTCTCTTGTCTTACTTCTGTTATTTTATCATAAAACTCCAGAAGGTTTGTGACACAGGATTTGCCTTCCGTGAATCCGTGCTGGTTGGCATTTATACTCCTGTTCCGTTCCAGGTGCTCCACCACTCTCCTCCTGATAATCTTCTCCATAATTTTGCATACTATACACGTCAATGACACAGGTCTATAGTTTAGTGCCTCTTTTCTGTCTCCTTTTTTAAAAATGGGAACTACATTTGCCGTCTTCCATACCTCAGGTAGTTGCCCAGTTTCCAGGGATGTGTTGAAGATTGTGGTAAGTGGCACGCACAACATATCTGCTCCCTCTCTAAGGACCCACGGGGAGATGTTGTCTGGTCCCATTGCCTTTGAGGTATCGATGTCCCTTAGCAGTTTCTTCACCTCCTCCTCATCTGTATGTATGTCGTCCAACACTTGTTGGTGTATTCCTTGCTGGTGTCCCCGTCTGGTCTGTCCCCCCAGAGTCCTTCCTGTCTCTACTGTAAATACTTCCTTAAATCTCTTGTTTAGCTCCTCATATACCTCTTGATCGTTTCTTGTGAGTTCTCCACCTTCTTTCCTCAGCCTTATCACCTGGTCCTTGACTGTTGTCTTCCTCCTAATGTGGCTATACAGCAGTTTCGGGTCAGATTTGACTTTCGATGCTATGTCGTTTTCATACTGTCGCTGGGCCTCCCTCCTTATCTGTGCATACTCGTTTCTGGCTCTTCTACTAATCTCCTTGTTTTCCTGGGTCCTATGCCTCCTGTACCTTTTCCATTCTCTGTTGCACTTAGTTTTTGCCTCCCTACACCTTCGGGTAAACCAAGGACTCGTTTTGGTCTTCCTATTATTTCCGTTTCCCTTGGGAACAAAACTTTCCTCTGCCTCCTTGCACTTTGTTGCCACATATTCCATCATCTCGTTTACTGATTTTCCTTCCATTTCTCTGTCCCACTGAACCTCCTGCAGGAAGTTTCTCATACCTGTGTAGTCCCCCCTTTTATAGTTTGGCCTGTGTGTGTGTGTGTGTGTGTGTGTGTGTGTGTGTGTGTGTGTGTGTGTGTGTGTGTGTGTGTGTGTGTTTGTGCGTGTGTGTGTGTGTGTGCGCGCGCAAATGTGATATTTGTGTTAAAATTCAAACATGTAAGCTGCTTATTTTTTGAACACGTAGAGAAAACCTTTTTTTTTAATATTAAAGCTAAAATTCTAAGAGACATCGTCGAATTCTTTCAGTTTTTTACATCTCAGCTTCAAAATTTTATCATAAATCTTGCGTAGTCCAACGCAAGTTCCCTGTCACTGTGTGTCATCGTATTTTAGAAAGGAACAATTATCCCTAACCATAACTTTTAAAGGGTTGACCAGTAAGCCGGCGGAAGGCCTCCGTCAGATGACCAGAAACTCCAGCTGCGGCTCATCATATGACTAAAACCCTCGTCGCTATATACTTGTCCTGTTTCCTGACAAACGTAAACTAACGTAACCTGTAGAAAGCCAGAAACATTTTGCGTGGAAAGATCAGATAATGTGACTTAAATACCACAGGAAAGGCGCATAATATTCTTAAGTGCCTTTGTTGCCTTTGCAATATATGACAGAGGCTGTATCCTGAAAATTATGATTAGTAGGAATAATACCTTTTTTGTTTATTGACACAAGTAGTCGGGTATTCATCAATGAATAAAGAATTCATTTCATAATGAGTAATAATGGAGTGTTGTACAATTTGCTTCAAAGGGAGGGGGAAAGCGGTGGCTTGATATTTTCGAATGGTTTTTGATTCAAGGAATTAGTTATTTTTACATAAGAACATAAGAAAGGAGGAACACTGCAGGAGGCCTGCTGGCCCATACTAGGCAGGTCCTTTACAATTCATCCCACTAACAAAACATTTACCCAACCCAATTTTCAATGCTACCCAAGAAATAAGCTCTGATGTGAAAGTCCCACTCAAATCCAACCCTTCCCACTCATGTACTTATCCAACCTAGATTTGAAACTACCCAAAGTCCTAGCCTCAATAACCCAACTAGGTAGACTGTTCCACTCATCAACTACCCTATTTCCAAACCAATACTTTCCTATGTCCTTTCTAAATCTAAACTTATCTAATTTAAATCCATTACTGCGGGTTCTCTCTTGGAGAGACATCCTCAAGACCTTATTAATATCCCCTTTATTAATACCTATCTTCCACTTATACACTTCGATCAGGTCTCCCCTCATTCTTCGTCTAACAAGTGAATGTAACTTAAGAGTCTTCAATCTTTCTTCATAAGGAAGATTTCTGATGCTATGTATTAATTTAGTCATCCTACGCTGAATGTTTTCTAACGAATTTATGTCCATTTTGTAATACGGAGACCAGAACTGAGCTGCATAATCAAGGTGAGGCCTTACTAATGATGTATAAAGCTGCAGTATGACCTCTGGACTTCTGTTGCTTACACTTCTTAATATAAATCCCAGTAATCTATTTGCCTTATTACGTACGCTTTGGCATTGCTGTCTTGGTTTAAGGTTGCTGCTCACCATAACCCCCAAGTCCTTTTCGCAATCTGTATGGCTAAGTTCTACATCATTTAATTTATAAGTACTAGGGTTATGGGCACTCCCAAGCTTCAGAACCTTGCACTTATCTACATTGAACTGCATCTGCCACTTTTCTGACCAAGAATAGAGTTTGTTTAAGTCCTCCTGAAGTTCCCTAACATCTACGTTTGAATCAATTATCCTACCTATCTTTGTGTCATCGGCGAATTTGCTCATATCACTAGTAATTCCCTCATCAAGATCATTGATATATATTATAAACAACAACGGACCCAAGACTGATCCCTGTGGAACGCCACTTGTTACAGATCCCCACTCGGATTTAACCCCATTTATGGACACTCTCTGCTTCCTGTCAGTGAGCCATGACTAAAACTAAATTTGATGACTTCTAATTCCCGAAGATCTTAATCACCCTCATGAGTTGAGAGAGTCTTCCTGATTAATGTTATTTTAAAATTGTTCTCATCTTGTTTGTAGTTTGTCATTCACACAGAACAGTTGTTCTCTACCACTGTTCTCTACAACTGGCTCCTAGAGTTTAACACTAAGGAAAGTCAAAGAAGACCATAGTCAGAGTACAGTCTAGGGTGTCACAGTTTACAGATCTCACTCAAGGAAAGGGATGGCTAGAAGATATTTTATGCCTAATTGATGGAAAATTTTCTAACTTTGTTGTTAGAAACAATGTCAATTTAGTGTATAAATTAATCCTCATGACTGATTTAAATAATTACAATATGGATTCCTTTGATGTAATTTCTTCTTTTACAAAATTTCCATTTGATTTTTTATTAAGTTTCTTATCTGGTTTGCCTTTGCCAGTACCTACTATCAGTGAGCTTATTAAACTTTGCATTGTTCATGCAAAGTATGTGTTTAATGGCGAGTTTCACACTTAGAAGTTTGGTATGGCAATGGGAAATCCACTCTCACCTGTCCTTAGTAATTTGTACATGGAATATTTTGGAACAAGATTGCTTAACTAAATCCTTCCCAATAGAGCTAAACAGTGCAGATATATTGATGTTTTATGTCTGATGCATTATAATATAGATTTAATCCATTTCCTTGTTAAATTAAATAATCTAGCTCATTCCATAAATGTTACTGTTGAGTTTGAACAAAATAACTCATTGCGTTTTCTAAATGTTTTAATTATTAAAGGGAACCATGATTTTAAATTTTAAATTTACAGAAAACCAACAAATAACTCTTCTTATGTGCACTATTATTCTTCACATCATGATAGAGACAAACTTTGCGTATTTTCAACCCAGAGTTCATAGATGAAGAAATTTTTAAGATTTATGAAATAGCTTATGATCTAAAATATCCAAAACACTTAATAGATAAATCTTTCATTAAAATTGTTAGAAATACTATTTACATTTCAAAACATGACAACCAGCCTAATTCAATTAATATGAAAACTTTTGATTTTCCTTCTCTGCTTAAGAATTTTAATATCAAAACTGTATTTAAAAATCTTGATAGAGAAAAAATCTTTTAATAAAAAATTTCCCCCAAAAATATTGTCGGCTGTGTCTACAAGATTCAAAGAGTTTTGTGAATGTGTTGTCTGAACACTTCTAGTCAAGACAGCAGTTGACTGAATTATTGAATTATCTATTTATTTATTTGTGTAATTATTTATTCCTTAGATAAGTTGTTATTACTGGCAATGAATTAACAGATGAATAGGCGGGAAGTAGACCTGTTCTCCATACGAGTGGATGATCCATCATCCATCAGTCAGCCACGAGGGCTCTAATACAACAGTGTTACAACTGGCACTCCTGTGTCAATGTTGCTGCAGTAGCCACTAACTGTGGCTTTTGTGTCTCATATCACACCCACTTCAACTTTCAATATACATCTATTATCATACTTCTCAAGGCCATATGGTCTATATTCCCTGGTAACTCGCAATGACCGACTATTAGATGAATATACATAATAATGGAGAGTCGATCGTGGATAGTTGTTTACTGAATAGCACTTTAGCAAACTAAAATTAATTAGCGGGGCTTTATTCGTTAGACAAAATCCTCCGATACAGGACTGTCATTCAATGAGACATTCACCGATGCTGGTACTGAGGGAGGGAGAGAGAGAGAGAGAGAGAGAGAGAGAGAGAGAGAGAGAGAGAGAGAGAGAGAGAGGTAATGAGACAAGCCAGAGTGTGTATCGGGTAGCTGATAATCCTATAACGAACCTAGGGACCAACGACCGCTGCCTTTCGTCATCATTAAAAAAAGAATCTTGATTCAAGAGGAGACATCATGATAGTCTTGACGCTGTTCAAGACATTATGGTTAAAGGTAATGATTTGATTCTGGCGACGTCAGGATAAAAGGGATGCTGTCGACGGTTTCGGCTCTGTGCTTTCCAAGGGTTCTTGATCTTATGGGATTCCATGATGCTTTTGAAGGGTTCATTCTCTTACCAGGTGCCTTGATGCTTCTTAATGGTTCATGGTCTTACCGATGCCTTGATGCTTTGAAAGAGCTTATTACCTTACCTTGCTTTCATGGTGACGGCGTCGTAATAAAAGAGAAATTATGCTCCAACTCACGGACCAAATGTGACTGGCTGTCGTTACCGCGGAGCTGGTTGATTCTAACTAGTTTAGTGCATCACCATGAGCGTCAACTCATGGTGATGCATCATAGTGATGCACTCACGATGATGCATCACCATGAGAGTCAACTCATGGTGATGCATCGGGGTGATGCACTCATGATGATGCATCACCATGAGCGTCAACTCAGGGTGATGCATCATAGTGATGCAATTATTCTAATACAAATGTAACACTTGGTTTCTTCACTAACGTAAAGTCTCCCCTGCTCTCCAGAATTCATCAGTCGAATACTGGAGCGAATTACTATCCCGTAGACTGAGGATGCAGTGGAGAGATAGTTTGAGGTAATCTGTCCCTCCGCCATGGCGGAGGATAATGATCTAATTGGACACTTAACCAGGAGGATCAGGGACTAATTACCTCAACCTACCTCCACTTCGGCTTCTATCTCCAAGATTGTAATTCATCCTCTTATTCAACTGAAGAAGCCTGCAGCAGGCTTAATCAGTCATTAAAGATACCTAGTTATGCACGTGTCTTGATCTGCGTCATATCTGTACTGTATAACATAAATAATGTGATATAAATCGTTTCCTACTCATACGAACCTTCCAAGACTCCTGCACCTAATACTCCTATATTCTCGATATTCATTCGTGGCTTATTTACAGACAAAATTACTTAGCTGGAAGGCCAAACACAGATAAGTATGTTGACACAGACATGCTAGCACAGACAGGTGGGTTGACACAAAAAATGTGTGTTGACACAGACAAATATGACACACAGATATGTTGACAGAGACAAGAATGATACACAAGTATGCTGACACAGACAAGTATGATTCACAGGCATACTGATGCACTCGAGAATGTTGACACAGGCATGTTGATACAGAAAAGTGTGTTGACAAAGACAAAAGTGCTGACTGAAATAAAAGTGTTGAGAAAGACTAGTGTGCTGACAAAAACAAAAGTACTGACGAAGAAAAATGTTGAAATAGACTGTGATGACAAAGACAAAGCTGATGACAAAGACTAGTGTTGATAAAGACAAGTTGCAGTAACACGGACAAATACACAGAACAAGTCTTTATTTCCTCGACATAACGCTTTTAAACCTGCTGTTTCAAGTCACTGAAAAGTTCCATTCATCTTAAAAACATGACCAAATATTTCAGAAATCTCTCTCCCAGACCGCTGGTTAAGTTGCTGTTCTCTCATGTCAAACATTCATAAGATTTTACACAGAAAATTGGAAGCCTGAATATACATAATGTTATAATACTAAGCCTCGATGAGAACTCTTTACCAAACTACTCATTGGTGTAATTTTGCAATTGCTAGGGAATTAGATGGCGGTTCATCAAGGAGAATTACCTTAGGATATTCAAAAATCGCAGTCTTCAAAATATTCTGTGTGAAAATAATTTCCTTTATGGGTGAAATTTTACCACGAGATATGTGGGTGTGGTATGTATGGTCCTTTATGAATTATATTAGGTAACTTGCATGCATAAAATTTTGAGTCCAAAATTAAAGCGAATAGCGTGCTGAAACTAACGTACATAAAATATTTTTGCAATGTGGAATGACAATCTGAAGATTTTTATGATTTTTACTTTAAACTTAATTAACAGGATGAAGATCATACAAAAAGAAGATTTCATCACAGTTTTTTTCAAGGGAGGTGATTATTTTAGTACTGGTGAAAGGTAACGATACAAGGAATTGGATTTACCCTTGTCAAGCGTGGATTGAACCTCTTGGCCTATTATTTCCTATGTATTGTATGGCCTTAACTGGTTTAGACCTTCTCCATGAGTGTTATTATAATAATAATAATAATAATAATAATAATAATAATAATAATAGCAATAATAATCGAATTAATAACACTTGACTCCAAACCCTGACAGTCGCTTGAAAATATCGATATTAGATCAGTGACTCTGTACATTTAATCAAATCTCTATTCCTGCTATACAATGATTAACACCTTAATTGACATCAAACAGTTCGTCAGCACTGGATAAGTTTTTTTCCTAGCACTCAATGCCCAGCTAATCAGTGGATGGGTAAATAAAGACAGTTCAGTGATTCGGGTACCTTCAGTTGTCGACGCTCCACGGTGATCATTACCGACTCAGGTCTTCCCATCACCAGCATACAGCAGTCTCTCCGTGCCTGCAGCTCCGACTCAGGTCTTCCCATCACCAGGATACAGCAATCTCTCCGTGCCTGCAGCTCCGACTCAGGTCTTCCCATCACCAGGATGCAGCAATCTCTCCGTGCCTGCAGCTCCGACTCAGGTCTTCCCATCACCAGGATGCAGCAATTTCTCCGTGCCTGCAGCTCCGACTCAGGTCTTCCCATCACCAATATAGAGCAGTCTCTCCGTGCCTGCAGCTCCGACTCAGCTCTTCCCATCACCAATATACAGCAGTCTCTTCGTGCCTGCAGCTCCGACTCAGGTCTTCCCATCACCAGGATGCAGCAATCTCTCCATGCCTGCAGCTCCGACTCAGGTCTTCCCATCACCAATATACAGAAGTCTCGCCGTGCCTGCAGCTCCGACTCAGCTCTTCCCATCACCAATATACAGCAGTCTCTTCGTGCCTGCAGCTCCGACTCAGGTCTTCCCATCACCAGGATGCAGCAATCTCTCCGTGCCTGCAGCTCCGACTCAGGTCTTCCCATCACCAATATACAGAAGTCTCGCCGTGCCTGCAGCTCCGACTCAGGTCTTCCCATCACCAATATACAGCAGTCTCTCCGTGCCTGCAGCTCCGACTCAGGTCTTTCCATCACCAGGATACAGCAATCTCTCCGTGCCTGCAGCTCCGACTCAGGTCTTCTCATCACCAGGATGCAGCAATCTCTCCGTGCCTGCAGCTCCGACTCAGGTCTTCCCATCACCAGGATGCAGCAATCTCTCCGTGCCTGCAGCTCCGACTCAGGTCTTCCCATCACCAATATAGAGCAGTCTCTCCGTGCCTGCAGCTCCGACTCAGGTCTTCCCATCACCAGGATGCAGCAATCTCTCCGTGCCTGCAGCTCCGACTCAGGTCTTCCCGTCACCAATATACAGCAGTCTCTTCGTGCCTGCAGCTCCGACTCAGGTCTTCCCATCACCAGGATGCAGCAATCACTCCGTGCCTGCAGCTCCGACTCAGGTCTTCCCATCACCAATATACAGAAGTCTCGCCGTGCCTGCAGCTCCGACTCAGGTCTTCCCATCACCAGGATGCAGCAATCTCTCCGTGCCTGCAGCTCCGACTCAGATCTTCCCATCACCAATATACAGAAGATTCGCCGTGCCTGCAGCTCCGACTCAGGTCTTCCCATCACCAATATACAGCAGTCTCTTCGTGCCTGCAGCTCCGACTCAGGTCTTCCCATCACCAGGATGCAGCAATCTCTCCGTGCCTGCAGCTCCTACTCAGGTCTTCCCATCACCAATATACAGAAGTCTCGTTGTGCCTGCAGCTCCGACTCAGGTCTTCCCATCACCAGGATACAGCAGCCTCTCCGTGCCTGCAGCTCCGACTCAGGTCTTCCCATCACCAGGATAAAGCAGTCTCTCCGTGCCTGCAGTTCCGACTCAGGTCTTCCCAACACCAGGATACAGCAGTCTCTCCGTGCCTGCAGCTCCGACTCAGGTCTTCCCAACACCAGGATACAGCAGTCTCTCCGTGCCTGCAGCTCCGACTCAGGTCTTCCCAACACCAGGATACAGCAGTCTCTCCGTGCCTGCAGCTCCGACTCAGGTCTTCCCAACACCAGGATACAGCAGTCTCTCCGTGCCTGCAGTTCCGACTCAGTTCTTCCCATCACCAGGATACAGCAGTCTCTCCGTGCCTGCAGCTCACATCTTAGGGTACAAAAATGTGAAGCAGTGTTGGAAGAGAAGGCAAGATAAAGCGTGAGGCAGGTTGCTAGCGTGACCCAGTGAGGTTCCCCGACTCGATCCGTCTTCTCCCGTCTTTCATCAGCATTATTATGATTACCATTATTTATTTACATGTTCTCAGCTCCCAGTATCTCAGATCAGCTTCGCGTGTTGAATGTACATGAAGAGTTGAGAGAAATGCTTTTAAATTTATTTACATAACCTTTAGGTTTCTCGTTATGATCAAAATTCTTGTTTTAAGTATAACATGATCGAAATTTCTTGAGCAAACGCATGTATACACACACACGCATGTATACATAAATATATATATATATATATATATATATATATATATATATATATATATATATATATATATATATATATATATTTATATATATATATTTTTATATAGGATGGGGTCCACCTCTGGTGTAAATTGTGGGACCCATAGCCTCGGAGAAGTGGATAAAAAGGCTTCAAGGAAAAATATTTGGATTTCTTCCTGAAGCCGTTTGAATATTCCACTTCCCCTACCACCCCATCTTTTTATATTTTTTTTTTTACTAATAGGAATATTTTATTACATAATATGGTACAGAAGATCCAAGAGATACACTATTGATATAAAGGTGGCACATACGGTACATGTTGTTACGTGTGTATCACCGATTATAAGGCGAAAATCTCATCCAGCTCCTCAGAGCTGGGGCGTGTGCCCAAAATACAGCAGGCATTACCCCTTTGAACAGCCGCACTGAGCCGCTGGAACAGAAAACTAGCTGCCCTGGGATCCCTAGTTACCCTGATGAGTCTTTTTCCCAGCTCCTTAAGGAATTTAGATGCACTCTTTCCCCATGAGCCAAGGGTCTCTGAGCCTATGGGAACAAACATATAATGATGGGCAAGTTCTCCATATTTTCTAGACTTTTGGGACTCCCTGAAGCTGGCAGCTGCCCCTCCTTCCTCCCTGGTGTATTGGAGATAGGTATCAGCCAAGGTAGATGCACATGTATAGTCCCACACCACCTGCTTCCCATCTGTCCAGGCTTGAAGGGTGATACCATCTAGACGCTTCTGGCTGCCATCAGATCTGCATAGTTGGGGTGGCTCCCTTACTGCTGGGCATCCAGCTGTTGTGAGGCTCCTCTTGATAATGTTATTAACCTCCTCATGTCTTGCAATCTTTCCCTCGGATTTACGGCACACAAGACCATGGTACCCGAATCGGTCTGCTGCTTCACTGCCACAAATACACCTGTGTTCGGCGAGAATAGGGGCGGCAAGTCGAAGGGCAACACCGATGCGGATATATATATATATATATATATATATATATATATATATATATATATATATATATATATATATATATATATATATATATATAATGTCGTGCCGAATATGTAAAACTGGTCAATTAGCAAGAACTCATTTAAAATTAAGTCCTTTCTGAAATTTTCTTTTATAAGTTTAAAGATATATATTTTTCATTAATGTTAAAGTAAAAAATTTACATTTTGCACCAAAAGAATCTTAGAAAACTTACCTAACCTTATTATAACAAGAACAATTTATTTTAGCCTAACCCAACTAAATATATTTTAGATTTGTTTACAACAATTTAATACTAAACAAACACAGTGAAATATATTTTTTTCGTTAGGTTCAGAATGATTTTGGCGAAATTATTACATACACAAATTTTCACTTGTCCTATATGGCAAGATGAACATTGCTATTTAAGCCAAGATAGCAAGTTCTGCCTATTCGGCACGACATATATATATATTTGCAAAACAACCACTGTGAAAGAGTAGTGAAATTCCAAGCGCTTTCGTGATTACTCACATTGTCATATAGTTCCTTGACAATGTGAGTAGTCACGAAAGCGCTTGGAATCTCCCTACTCTTTCGCAGTGGTTGTTTGCATAATTTAAAATCACCTGTTTACTGTGATCCTATTGTATATATATATATATATATATATATATATATATATATACATACATATATATATATATATATATATATATATATATATATATATATATATATTATTAACACACTGGCCGATTCCCACCAAGGCAGGGTGGCCCGAAAAAGAAAAACTTTCACCATCATTCACTCCATCACTGTCTTGCCAGAAGGGTGCTTTGCACTACAGTTTTTAAACTGCAACATTAACACCCCTCCTTCAGAGTGCAGGCACTATACTTCCCATCTCCAGGACTCATGTCCGGCCTGCCGGTTTCTCTGAATCCTTTCATACTTTGCTCACACTCCAACAGCACGCCAGGTATTAAAAACCATTTGTCTCCATTCACTCCTATCAAACACGCTCAAGCATGCCTGCTGGAAGCCCAAGCCCCTCGCACACAAAACCTCCTTTACCCCATCCCTCCAACCTTTCCTAGGCCGACCCCTACCCCGCCTTCACTCCACTACAGACTGATACACTCTTGAAGTCATTCTGTTTCGCTCCATTCTCTCTACATGTCCGAACCACCTCAACAACCCTTCCTCAGCCCTCTGGACAACAGTTTTGGTAATCCCGCACCTCTTCCTAACTTCCAAATTACGAATTCTCTGCATTATATTCACATCACACATTGCCCTCAGACATGACATCTCCACTGCCTCCAGCCTTCTCCTCGCTGCAACATTCATCACCCATGCTTCACACCTATATAAGAGCGTTGGCAAAACTATACTCTCATACATGCCCCTCTTTGCCTCCAAGGACAAAGTTCTTTGTCTCCACAGATTCCTAAGTGCACCACTCACCCTTTTCCCCTCATCAGTTCTATGATTCACCTCATCTTTCATAGACCCATCCGCTGACACGTCCACTCCCAAATATCTGAATACATTCACCTCCTCCATACTCTCTCCCTCCAATCTAATATCCAATCTTTCATCACCTAATCTTTTTGTTATCCTCATAACCTTACTCTTTCCTGTATTCACTTTTAATTTTCTTTTGCATACCATACCAAATTCATCCACCACCCTCTGCAACTTCTCTTCAGAATCTCCCAAGAGCACAGTGTCATCAGCAAAGAGCAACTGTGACAACTCCCACTTTATGTGTGATTCTTTATCTTTTAACTACACGCCTCTTGCCAAGACCCTCGCATTTACTTCTCTTACAACCCCATCTATAAATATATTAAACAACCACGGTGACATCACACATCCTTGTCTAAGGCCTACTTTTACTGGACAATAATTTCCCTCTTTCCTACATACTCTAACTTAGCCTCACTATCCTCGTAAAAACTCTTCACTGCTATCAGTAACCTACCTCCTACACCATACACCTGCAACATCTGCCACATTGCCCCCCTATCCACCCTGTCATACGCCTTTTCCAAATCCATAAATGCCACAAAGACCTCTTTAGCCTTATCTAAATACTGTTCACTTATATGTTTCACTGTAAACACCTGATCCACACACCCCCTTAATTCTTTCAATAATAACTCTACCATACACTTTACCAGGTATACTCAACAGACTTATCCCCCTATAATTTTTGCACTCTCTTTTGTCCCCTTTGCCTTTATACAAAGGAAC
The DNA here is from genome assembly GCF_038502225.1 of Cherax quadricarinatus. Classification (NCBI taxonomy): domain Eukaryota; kingdom Metazoa; phylum Arthropoda; class Malacostraca; order Decapoda; family Parastacidae; genus Cherax; species Cherax quadricarinatus. The sequence goes on along the minus strand of NW_027196657.1, from coordinate 10,941 downwards.
TATGCATGCTCTCTGCCGAATAGATAAAACGCGTTTTAGGCTTAAATAGCAAAGCTCTTCTTGCCGAATAAGGCAAGCGAAAATTTGTGTATGAGATAATTTCGCAAAAATCATTCTGAACCAAACAAAACGAAAAAATATAGTTCATTGTGATTTTTTATTATCAAATTGTTGTAAAATTGTCTAAAATATATTTAGCTGGCTTAGGGTAAAGTAAATTGCCCTTGTTATAATAGGATTAGGTAAGTTTCCTAAGTTTCTTTTGGTACAAAACCCTTAATTTCTATATTAACATTATTAAGAGAATATATCCTTAAATATATAAGAGAAAATTTTGGAGAGAATTTAATTTTAAATAAGTTTTTGCTAAATGACCATTTTTATCCATTAGGCACAACACACACACACATACACAGACGTGGCGAGGTGTCAGAATGGGCACCTGTTACCAGCGGGGTCCCACAGGGGTCAGTTCTAGGACCAGTGCTGTTTCTGGTATTTGTGAACGACATGACGGAATGAATAGACTCCGAAGTGTCCCTATTTGCAGATGACGTGAAGTTGATGAGAAGAATTCATTTAGTCGAAGACCAGGCATAACTACAAAGCTGCAGATCTGGTCCAGCAACTGGCTCCTGGAGTTCAATCCCACCAAGTGCAAAGTCATGAATATTGGGGAAGGGCAAAGAAGACCGCACACGGAGTACAGTCTAGGGGGCCAGAGACTACAAACCTCACTCAAGGAAAAAGATCTTGGGTTGAGTATAACACCAGGCACATCTCCTGAAGCGCACATCAACCAAATAACTGCTGCAGCATATGGGCGCCTAGCGAACCTCAGAACAGCATTCCGACATCTTAATAAGGAATCGTTCAGGACCCTGTACACCGTGTACGTTAGGCCCATATTGGAGTATACGGCACCAGTTTGGAACCCACACCTAGCCAAGCACGTAAAGAAACTAGAGAAAGTGCAAAGGTTTGCAACAAGACTAGTCCCAGAGCTAAGGGGTATGTCCTACGAGAAGAGATTAAGGGAAATCGACCTGACGACACTGGATTTCATGAGAGATAGGGGAGATATGATAACGACGTTGATAATACTGAGAGGAATTGGCAAGGTGGACAAAGACAGTGTTCCAGAGATGGGACACAGCAACAAGGGGACACAGTTGGTAGTTGAAGACACAGATGAATCACAGGGATGTTAGGAAGTATTTCTTCAGCCACAGAGTAGTCAGGAAGTGGAATAGTTTGGTAAGCGATGTAGTGGAGGCAGGATCCATACATTGCTTTAAGCAGAGGTATGATAAAGCTCATGGTTCAGGGAGAGTGACCTAGTATCGACCAGTGAAGAGGCAGGGCCAGGAGGTAGGACGCGACCCTTGCATCCTCAACTAGGGGAGTACAACTAGGTAAGTACACACACACACACACACACACACACACACACACACACACACACACACACACACACACACACACACACACACATATTTAGTGCTCTAACCACGAGCAACACTGCGAAAAGTCCTGTTTGGTGTATTACCTTCAACAATCAGTATTTTATATTTTTGCGACCACGAACAAGTGGTGTTGATCAGTAACAACACTGCCACCAACCAAGTACTCGAACCCACGTTGTTTTGGCCCGCCTCATGGTGAGCTAAAACCACATGACACTCTGACCAACAGGACCAACAAATCCTACAGGAATCACGCACCCAGCAGAGCTAGGTGTTTTACCGTGATCCGAGGACATACGGTGGTGTGGGTGCCTCTGAGCTTAGTTCATTGTATTCCCCGTTTGGTGTACTAGACTCAAGAAGCAGTATTTTATAATATTGTAACCACAAACAAAACGGGTAGTAGAATGAAATTAGCTGAGAAGCACCCACACCACCGTATATCCTCGGATCACGGTAAAACACCTAGCTCTGCTGGGTGCGTGATTGTTGTAGGATTTGGTGGTCCTGTCGGTTAGGGAGTCATGTGATTTTCGCTTACCATGAGGCGGGCCAAAACAACATGAGTTCGAGTCTTTGGCTAGTCGCAATGTTGTTTATATATATATATATATATATATATATATATATATATATATATATATATATATATATTCTTTCAACGTACCAGCCGTATCCCACCAAGGCAGGGCGGCCCAAAAGAAAAAACTGAAGTTTCTCCTTTTAAATTTAGTAATATATACAGGAGAAGGGGTTACTAGCCCCTTGCTCCCGGCATTTTAGTCGCCTCTTACGACACGCATGGCTTACAGAGGAAGAATTCTGTTCCACTTCCCCATGGACAATATATATATATATATATATATATATATATATATATATATATATATATATATATATATATATATATATATATATATAATATGTGTGTGTGTGTGTGTGTGTGTGTGTGTGTGTGTGGTGTGTATTTGTGTGTGTGTGTTTGTGTGTTGTGTGTACTCACCTAATTGTACTCACCTAATTGTGGTTGCATGGGTCGAGACTCAGCTCCTGGCCCCGCCTCTTCACTGATCGCTACTGGATCCTCTCTCTCTCTGCTTCCTGAGCTTTGTCATACCTCTTCTTAAAACTATGTATGGTTCCTGCCTCCACTACTTCACTTGCTAGGCTATTCCACTTGCTGACAACTCTATGACTGAAGAAATACTTCCTAACGTCCCTGTGAATCGTCTGAGTCTTCAGCTTCCAGTTGTGACCCCTTGTCCCTGTGTCCCCTCTCTGGAACATCCTATCTCTGTCCACCTTGTCTATTCCCCGCAGTATCTTGTATGTCGTTATCATGTCTCCCCTGACCCTTCTGTCCTCCAGTGTCGTCAGTCCGATTTCCCTTAACCTTTCCTCGTACGACATTCCCCTGAGCTCTGGGACTAGCCTTGTTGCAAACCTTTGTACTTTCTCTAACTTCTTGACGTGCTTGACCAGGTGTGGGTTCCAGACTGGTGCTGCATACTCCAGTATGGGCCTAACATACACAGTGTACAGTGTCTTGAACGATTCCTTATTAAGGTATCGGAACGCTAATCTAAGGTTTGCCAGGCGCCCGTATGCTGCAGCGGTTATTTGGTTGATGTGTGCCTCCGGTGATGTGCTCGGTGTTATGGTCACCCCAAGGTCTTTCTCCCTGAGTGAGGTCTGTAGTCTTTGTCCACCTAGCCTATACTCTGTCTGCGGTCTTCTTTGCCCCTCCCCAATCTTCATGACTTTGCATTTGGCTGGATTGAATTCGAGAAGCCAGTTACTGGACCACATGTCCAGCCTCTCCAGGTCTCTTTGCAGTCCTGCCTCATCCTCGTCCGATTTAATTCTTCTCATCAACTTCACGTCATCTGCGAACAGGGACACTTCAGAGTCTATACCTTCCATCATGTCGTTCACATATATCAAAAATAGCACTGGTCCTAGAACTGACCCCTGT